>NW_026089622.1:4867806-4944086 GCF_024586455.1 Bactrocera neohumeralis | reverse complement strand
TAAATAATTCGATATGGCTTGGTGGTCCACAGTTCCACCTAGAAGACCCTGCATTATGGCCAATTAACACCCACTTCCAGCTCTCACCAGAAGACGAAGCATTAGAGAAGAAGAAAAATGCATTTACATTAATTTCGACCACTGAGAAAAATTCAATATTGGAACTCATTGAAAAATTCTCCTCTCATAGAAAATGCTTCGTGTGGTCGCATATTTACTACGATGGATCAGATGACCAAAAGTGCCTACGGAGGGTAGGGATCTGACATCTAACGAATTACACTTGAGTTTTTTGAAAATTGTTCAGGTGATTCAACATTCGGAATTTGCAAATGAAATCCAAAAACTGACTAAGGGCACCACGCTACCGGCAAACTTGCAAAAACTAAATCCGTTCTTGCATGAATACTCGGATATGTAGCTACCATTTAAATTAATCCGAGTAGGAGGTCGCCTTTTAAATGCACCTCTCCCATACGATGCCAAATTTCCACTAATACTACATAAAAATTCGCACTTCGTTACGACTCACTTTCGGTTCCTGCACTTTCGAAATCACCGTGCTGGAGCAAAAGCGCTGGTTGCGCTTCTTCGAGAACGCATATGGCTGATTAATGCAAGAGAAGCATGCAGTAGAGCCGTAAGAAACTGCACACACTGCTTTCATTACAAGCCGAAGCTTCAAACCCAAATAATGGGAAACTTGCCATCAGAAAGACTTCGAGCGCTACGACCCTTCCTTATATGTGGCGTAGATTTTTGTGATCCAATATATACAATAATAAAAATACGTGGTCGACCACCCGTGAAAACTTATATTGCAGTTTTTGTGTGCTTTACTTCCAAAGCAGTACACTTAGAATTGGTTTCTGACTTATCAACTAATACATTTATTTTTGCCCCAAAAAGGTTCAATGGTCGCCGAGGGATTCCGCAGAAAATATACAGCGACAATGCAACCAATTTCGTCGGCGCCGACCGCAAGCTGCGCGAGCTGAAAGAGGCATTTCTAGCTCAGTCAACGAAAGTGAAGGGATTCGCCGCAGAAGAAGGATTCAGCTTCACCTTTATACCACCCAGGGCGCCGCACTTCGGCGGATTATGGGAGGCCGTGGTGAAATCCGCCAAACACCTGGTAGTTCGCGCACTCGGCAACGCTCTTCTTACTGCAGAAGAGCTGTCAACGGTACAAGCAGAAGTACAACCCATTCTCAACTCGCGTCCACTTACACCGTTGAGCCAGGACCCCAACGATGGAGAAGCACTAACTCCAGCACACCTGCTGATCGGTTGCCCTCCACGATCACTGCCATCAGCACAAGTGCGCGGACATAATTCGTTGTTGCGAGAGATGGCAACTTGTTTGCTGTCTCGAGTCGCCCCAACCGTAGAAGGGCAAGACGGCAAGGTGCGAGTGGTAGACGTGACAACGAAAGCAGGCACAATTAAGCGGCCCATTCATAAGCTCGCCCTGCTACCAATCAACATTGACTGATCATGATCCTGTCAAGGCGGCCGGTGTTACGTCAAGCGACACCCTTTAAACATAAATACTATTTTTAAATATAACACAAAACTAATGTATATGAATTAATTTTATACTAAATATTTGAATTAAAATGTTAAAGTTTATTTTATATAAAGTACTCACCCTAATAATATGTTTTATATACTCAATATACTATAATGTTACGAAATGAATTCTACTTACCCCTTTTTTATAAATACATACTTACGCGTCCCGTTAGTTTAAGCCGTTAGGTTAAGGTTTCGGCTAAGTCATAAAATTCCTGAAATAAAGAATTCAATTGTGTAAGAAGAACATTCGCGAGCGGTCGTTATTTTATTTCTCGGTGTACAGCCAATTTTATTTTTCACGCATTCCCAGTTAACTAACTTGTCTCAAAAAAGCTTGAGATTTTCAGTGTTGTTTTAGATTTTAAAAATAATTTACAATTTTCTCAGTTTGACGAACTCACGCAAACCCTTTCATGTTAATAAGTATTAACTATAAAATAAGTATTAACTATTAAAACCATGTTGCTCAAAAGCAAAAAAAAAATGGATATCAGACACAAATCTTTTATTGTTGAAAGTTTGTGTCACTTCATTTTCAGTTGATAATATTGCCTAGACGGAGGATGGAGCCATGTGTGGAAGTTGACGCAAGTGAGGAAAGTTCTCTGATCGCCATTCACTTGGGAGTGGCCAGAAATGATTCTTTTACATATGGCTCAAGCAGCTCACGACTTCCGGTCTTTGATCAAGTATCCTCTGGGTAGCCTAAGAATATCCGCTTGAAGACGAGCTAAAGTGAGATGGCGAAACATCCCCTACATAAGGTTGTGCGCTGGGTTTGGGACCCTCCACGTAAAAAAACACCCCCAATGAAAAGAAAAAACAAGCCTCGGTTGAGTGACCTTCTTGACGACGACCATGGCAAACGAATTAAGGACTACGAATTGAGGGCATGTACCTGGAATGTCCCGTCCCTTAATTAGGAAGGTGCCGCTGCCCAGCTGGTTAATGTCTTCGTTAGAGTGAAGGCTGACATCACCGCCGTCCAAGAAATGCGATGGACGGGACAAGGACAGAGACGAGTGGGTCTTTGTGGTATTTACTACAGTGGCCATATAAAAGAGAGTGAGTTTGGTGTGGGTTTCGTGGTGGGAGAGAGACCGTCGCCGAGTACTATCATGCACTCCGGAGAACGAATGTCTAGCTACAATCCGCATCAAAGCAAAGTTCTTCAACATATCGCTGATTTGCACCCACGCCCCTACGGAAGAGAAGGACGATGTGACCAAAGATGCCTTCAATGAGCGCTTGGAGTACACCTATGAGAGCTGCCCCCTCCACGATGTCAAAATCGTGCTTGGTGTGTTGAACGCCAGGGTGGGCAAAGAAGGTATCTACTATCGATAAATTCCGCCTCCACGAGGAAACATCTCCAAATGGGTTGAGGCTAATCAACTTCGCCAGGGCTCGAAATATGGTTATCTGTAGTAGTAAATTCCAGCATACGAAAATACATCAAGCTACCTGGTTGCCTCCGGTTCGAAAAACCACCAACCAGATCGATCATGTTGTGATAGACGGAAGACACGTCTCCTGTGTTTTAGATGTGCGTGCGCTCCGAGGTCCTAACATCGACTCGAACCACTATCTTGTTGCAACCAAGATTCGCACCCGCCTCTGTGCAGCAAAAAAAACACGCCAACAAACAAAAGGAAGGTTCGACGTCAAGAAGCTGCAATCACAACAGATAGCCGAACGATTTTCTACTCGACTTTCACCCATACTCTCTGAGAGCACTCGTCAACAACTCGGTATAAGGGAACTGTGGGACGGCATTTCAAGCTCCCTACGTTTAGCTGCAACCGAAACCATTGGTTTTCGGAAGATGCAAAAGAACAGCTGGTACGACAAGGAGTGCCATGTTGCAGCGGAGAGAAAACAGACTGCCTACCTCACATCGTTACGATCGACCACAATACGTGCGGGATGGGATAGATACCGAGAGTTAAAGAGGGAAGCGAGACGCATTTGCAGACAGAAAAAGAAAGAGGCCGAAATGCGTAAGTGCGAAGAGCTTGATAAGCTGGCCGACAGGGGTAATGCTCGAAAATTCTACGAAAAAATTTTGCGGCTTACAGAAGGTTTCAAGACCGGAGCATACTCTTGTAGAACCCCCAAAGGTGATCTAGTGACTGATGCCCAGAGCATACTTTAATTATGGAGGGAACACTTCTACAGCCTGGTTAATGGCAGTGATCGCAGAACGCCAGGAGAGGACGAACCCGATTCCCCAATCGACGACGATGGAGC
The DNA here is from genome assembly GCF_024586455.1 of Bactrocera neohumeralis. NCBI lineage: Eukaryota > Metazoa > Arthropoda > Insecta > Diptera > Tephritidae > Bactrocera > Bactrocera neohumeralis. The sequence continues at coordinate 4,940,258 of NW_026089622.1, read as the reverse complement.
AGACGATCTAATGCCCGACCATGAAGAAGTTCGAATAGCAATTACCCGCCTGAAGAGCAACAAAGCGGCGGGGGCCGATGGATTTCCTGCCGTGCTATTTAAACATGGCGGCGGAGAACTGATATGGAGATATGTATCAACTTCTTTGCAAAATATGGTCGGACGAAAGCGTGCCCAACGATTGGAATTTAAGTACGCTCTGCCCAATCCACATAAATGGAAACCGCACAATCTGCGCCAAATACCCTGGGATAAGCCTCCTTGACATCGCGTATAAGGTTCTATCGAGCGTATTGTGTGAAAGACTAAAGCCCACCGTCAACAAGCAAAGGACCAATCATTATCAGTGTGGCTTTAGACCTGAAAAATCAACAACCGACCAGATATTCACCATGCGCCAAATTTTGGAAAAGTCCCGTGAAAGGAGAATCGACACACTACCTCTACGTCGATTTCAAAGCTGCTTTTGACAGCACGAAAAGGAGCTATCCCGCGATGTCTGAATTTGGTATCCCCGCAAAACTAATACGGCTGTGTAAACCAGCGTTGAGCAATACCAAAAGCTCCTTCAGGATCGGGAAGGACCTCTCGGAGCCCTTCGATACCAAACGAGGTTTCAGACAAATATAGTGCGACTTCTTCAACCTGCTGCTGGAGAAAATAATTCGAGCTGCAGAACTTTTCTTCGCCTCTTTTGCTCAGGATCCGTTTGGCTTTCTGAGGGGAGTATTCGAAAATATTGGTTTCTTAACATTTTAATTAGAAATGTTGTCATTTGTAACTTTATTTTGGTGCTGAGAAGCTTAGTTAAATTGTTTAATTCTGTTTTATATTGAGAAAATCACTTGATTTTCAATATTTTAAGTAGTTTTCACTTTTTCTTTATGAGTTCTTAAATATCAAAAAGATATTTAGTATACAAGTTTTTTTGTTTTGGAACAGGAGTACTTTTCCAAGCCGACTCTTGAAAAGCTTTCGTAAATGAATGAACTTCGTCTTCTAAAATATCTTGAGTTGTCGTTCTTACTTTAAATCAATAGTTTTCTAGAGGATATCTTTGAAATACTCCCAATCCATGAGAAGAAGAAAAAGAGAAGAGAAAAATTCGATATTGGACCTTATTGAATAATTTTCTTCTCATAAAAAATTGCTTCGTGTGGTCACATATGTACATATTACGATGGAACAGGCGACCAAATCCATTTATTCAAAAATTGCATAAAGGTACCACCCTACCCGCAAACTTGCAAAAACTGAACCCGTTTTTGCATGAGTACTCGGATATGTCGCTGTCATTCAAATTTATCCGAGTAGGAGGTCGCCTATTAAATACACCTCTCCCATACGATGCCAAATTTCCGCTTTTATTAAATAAAAGTTCGCACTTCGTTATAACGTATTTACGGTTCCTGCATATTCGAAATCACCACGCTGGGGCTAAAGCGTTGGTTGGGATTTTTCGAGAATGCATATGGCTAATTAATGCCCGAGAAGCTTGCAGTAGAACCGTAAGAAACTGTATACATCGTTTTAATTACAAGCCGAAGTTGCAAAACCAAATAATGGGAAATTTGCCCGTCGAAAGACTTCGAGCACTACGGCCATTTCTTATATGTGGCGTAGATTTTTGTGGTCCGATATACACAACGGTCGACCACCCGTAAAAACATATATTGCAGTTTTCGTTTGTTTTACTTCCAAAGCAATACATTTAGAACTAGTTTCGGACCTATCTTCTAATTCATTTATTCTCGCCCTAAAAAGGTTCATTGGACGCCGAAGAATGCCGACGAAGGGTGCAGCTTCACCTTTATACCACCAAGGGCGCCGCACTTCGGCGGATTATGGGAAGCCGAGGTGAAGTCCGCCAAACACCATATCGTTCGCGTAATCGGCAACGCGCTACTCACAGCAGAGGAGCTAGCAACACTGTTGGCCGAAGTGGAGGCCATCCTCAACTCTCGTCCCCTAGAACACCTGAGTAAGGACCCCAACGACGGCGAGGCGTTAACACCGGCGCAGCTACTGATAGGATGCTCCCTGCGAGCATTACCTCCAGAGAAGGTGCCAGTGGACCCAGTTCGTTGTTGCGAGAGATGGCAACTTGTTTGCTGTCTCAAGCAACAGTTCTGGCGACTGTGGTCCAAAGTTTACCTGACGGGCCTTCAGGAACGCAACAAGTGGCTGCACCCCAAACACAACATGCAGCTCAACGACCTCGTTCTCGTCCACGAGGACAACGTGCCACCGCAGCAGGGCAAGACGGGAAGGTGCGAGTCGCAGACGTGGCGTCTAAGGCGGGCACAATTAAGCGTCCTATCCACAAGCTGGCCTTGCTTCCACTGAAGGAATCTGATCCTGTCAAGGTGGCCAGTGTTGCGTCAAGCGACAAATTTATACCTAAAATAAAAATAATAAATGAATTGTTGAAAAATGAATTATAAAAATTATAAAATATTGATATATACTTACCTTAATAATACAATTTTAATACTAAAATATTACTTACCTTACTTACCTCAACATAATCTTTTACAATATTTAACGAAAGTTGAAAATTACTATACTTACCCCTTTTTTTAAGACATATGAACATTACCACTAGTTTAAGCCGTTAGTTTTAAGATTTAGGCTAAGCAACTAAATGAAATTAAATAAATGTTCTCTTGTATTCGAACCGTGAAACCGTACGCACGCGTTTGAATAATATTTAGTTTAATATTTACCGTGAGCGATATCCATTATTATTAATTTTATTAAAACCTTTTTGCCCACTTTCCCATCGCAGTTGTACAACCACTTCAATTCGTCGCTAAATAGCGACTGCATTACCTTCTCTATCGACCCCTTGGTAGATTTTAGGTTTAGGATGATGGTCGCCTATAAATGTATAATTATCTATAAATATTTATATATATGTATATGGAAAGAAAGACAATTTACCATATCGTCAGCGTAAGTTAGGTGTGTAAGGTATTCCTCAACCTTCAGCACTGTTTCCTCTGACGACATGGGGAGCAAGCTTTGCAACAAAAGCTGCTCCTCACTCACCATGTCGCCAGTGACTGCAGTGGGTTTTTACAGAGAGCACCTTACACTCCCGCAACAAATGACTTTGTGCTTGCATCACCGCAAGTTCGGCCATATGAAATTTAAAATAATAAATAATTAAAATAATTTTAAAATATAATAATTTTATTTCAATAAATACCTTCTCAGCAAGAGCACTTTCTACAGCTGGTTTATAATGTCTTCTTGCCGAGATTCTATTCTACCACGGGTGTCAAGAATGTTCTGCAGTACCAACGCAGTATCGCCACTTTTATTAGGTTGGAGTTGGTGGGCGATACGAAAACGGCTCTTTTGGTCGTTTTACCATCTCGCTGCCGTGCACTAATGCTCTCCGAGGAGGAGGAGTCGATCAGAAAAGAAAAATCCATTTATCTATGTAAAATTATAAAATAAATTATGCAATAGAGGTATTAATATAAATGTATTCCCTATTGGTATAGAAAAATACATAAAATCTAAATCTACTTTTTTAATAATTTAAATGTCCTCATTTATAATTTCACCTACTAGACTACCTAAGCCAGATGAGGACACCAAAGGCTCTCTGAAAGACCCTATTTTATTGCTAAAAACGAAACTATCTTTATCGTTTTTGCAATTAATAATACTTTTATTTATTTTAAGAATTTTGCTAGAATCCGTAAAATTTCTTCCTTTTTCCATTCTTAAATATAATTGTTGTAAAATCTTATTAATAGTTCGTTTCAAATATTGCATATGATTTTCAAATTTATATGCCGAAAAATTATAGATGCCCGAATTTATAATATAAAATACCATGAATATTGAAACTTACTGAATGTTGTCCATAAAAATTACTACATAACTTAAGGGGGTATTCTAGTCAAGAATTTTGAAAAAAAAATCGATTTTTTTTTGCATATTCTTAAAGACTGGACCTTTAGGAATATATTCCCCAAAGGAATATTTAAAATTCCTATTATTTACCGACTTAAAGCTATTTTAGTGACGCAGAGTGCAAACCGGCTGAGTTAGACTCAAATCTTTAATCGCGTTTTTCTCGAAACTACTATTTTCAACACTTCTGACATGATTTCTCAAGTTCTAATGAACCGATTAACCTGAAATTTGGTGTGGACCTTGTCTATATATCTCACTATGGTTGGAACTAAGATTATTAAAAAAATTAGATTTTTACTATTTTTAAAAAATTTTGATCTTTGCCAAAAAACGGGCAAAAAATTCAAATAGTCGCCATTTACTGAAATTTTTTTTTATTTATCCTAGTTCAGACGATAGCAGCATTTGTACTGATTAAAAATTTTGTTTTTGTTTTTAGATCACCCAAAGTATTGGAATCGTGTCTGGAAGGGCGCACCCTTATTTTCAACCCCCGCCTCGCCACCACGCTGCAATTAATCAAATTATCACAAAAATTTTTTATATTTTTTTTTTGTATTCTTAAAATATCAATAAATATCTGATAAAAAATTGGATAGTAAAAATGTTCTTAGTTTTTTTTATTGGACTTTAAAAAATGCCGTTAAATAGTATTTCTAGACTAGAATACCCCCTTAACAAATTCTTTCAACAATTCATTGGTAACAGTGGATTCTACTCTACAAGATTTTTCGCAACTTAGAAGGCGAATACCGGAATGTAGCAAAAGAAAATGATAATACAAATCGTCCGGTATGCAATCTTTTAACATAATTATACCCGAATATAACAAAAATTGACGGTATTCTGTAGACTACCAGTTGCTTATTTCGTCCAGATCTCTACTGCGTCTGGATTTCTAAATGAACTAATTCTTCTTGTGAGAAATACACCCTCCTTTCTTTATAAATACATACCTTCCTGAACGTATTTAGGGTAGCTATTCTTACCGGCGTGTGACTTTATGTACATCAGTAACAAATGCGCGAATTGGTGCGTCACAAACAAAAAGCCTAACACTAACTTTATTTCTTCACAAAATTCCTAATAAAGTCATTTACATTCGCTGGCTTACTCATTCCTGAGAAGCAAGCGTTTGTAAAAGGTCTTGCATTAAGGAAGCCTACTACATGACATAAAATTGGCCATAATGTCCTATTGGAACTTTTATACAATTTAAGTCCATCTATTCCTACATCTATAGCAACTCTCTCTACATGGTCTAGGAAATCAAAATCTAGAAAATTAATTACTGCAGATTTAATTTCTACTATCTGCCGACTGGTACCTAAAAGAGTCATTGCACTTAACGGCAGTTCTTTAATACCTGGACTATCTAAGGTTTGTAAAAGGTCCGTTAAACTATTTTGGGATATGTTATTATTAACAGCCCATGCCTTCAATTCCTTTCAAAGCTCTTCACTAAGATCTTTGTTCTTTCTTTCTACACAAACGTCAACATCGTCATCATCGAACAAAAATCTGTCATTTTCTCTATCACTACTATACTCCAGTTACTCATCAATAGCTAAACCACCTATTCTTTCCCTACAACTATCTGTTACTTCACAGAATCTGTCAGAAACTGCTGCCCTGCTTGTGGATTTTATATCATCGCTTTCTAAAATAAATTCATTCAATTTGCGAAACTTCGCAATTGTAGCCGTAAAATTTCCCTTCTCCTTACTCAAAAGGTTCAAATGTCCTTTTGTTCATTTTAAGATTTAAAAATACGTCTATATACATATATATTAGGCCGGGTCGATTTGTGGGGAGGCAAAAAAATCGCCCATTGCTCTATGAAAATCATATTCTAGGGATCAAAATAAGATACTTTGCCGCAGGAACCATACCTCTGAAACGAATTTTGATGTCCCCCTATTTGGGTCGAACTTTTGGGTAGGGACAAATCTTGAAATAGAATTGAAATTACCATTTCATTCTTAGTACCTGTGAAAGTGAGGAGAACTAAAGCAATAACCACTATGGTATTTCAAAAAAAAAATAATAAGTGAAGTGACCATTACAAATCAAAAAGTTTACAATGAATCCACCATCCTCTACACCGCAAGATGAAGCAACTATATCAACAACTTTCGAAAACCCAATGAGTCATATACCCAAGCATGATGTTACTGTTTTTGGTGTGTCTACTGATTTGACTGATCTTAATTTACCAACCCATCTGGATATCTTAAGATATTATTTTTACTTAAGCGAACGTGCTAAAACAGAACAAAAAAAGTTTTCCCATAAATCATTCACTATTCAAGGACAAGATAAGTTGATTGGAATTTGGGAAAAACTTGGTATGGAAATAATGCTGAAAAAAGTGTATGTAATAAATTGAATAAATTGCTTGACAAGTATCAAGAGCAAATCAAGAGAAGAAACAACACCCAACAATTTACAGAGTATGTAAAATCTCTGGAAACAATTTTTTACATTGGAACATGTACATAAATGCGATTTGAAGGCAGCTCCATGTGCATGCGGATGGGTTCCCGAACGCCTCAAAGAGTTCATGCACAATCAACATAATCAGAAAAGACTAACAATGAATGTATTTATGATGGAAACTGAAGAGCAAGGAGCAACGTCTATGTAATCAATGCCAACATACCAAGATCCCGATGATTCAACATACGCACCGCCACCGGTTCAAGAAGATATGGATAGAAGCACAAGTTCACAATACACAGAGAGATACGATTGTTTTAACTTTGCCTTGGTATGTGACAGATTTGGTGTGCCTGACAGAGTAGCATCAGCATTTTAAAATTAAAGATAAGCATGGGAAACCTCTCATCATGGATAAATCGAAAGTTCGCAGAGAAAAAGAGAAATGCAGACAAGAAGTGCTTCGCAAACGGTTAGATGATACCAATTTGTTAGCGTTTTCATTCGATGGCAGAAAAGGTGATACTTTAACGATAGATAAAATTGATGAGAAGTATCATACTAGGATGGTAAAAGAACCTCATCTTGTTATTTTGAGAGAACTCAATTCTGAATTGATTGGTTACGTAAGACTGGAACATGAAACCGCTGAATACAAAGCAACCAAATTAAATGGTTTTTTCAACGATAAAAATATATCACTGGATATATTAATTGGAATATGCACTGACGGTGAGCCAACAAACACTGGCCCACACGGTGGAATTATACGACGATTCGAATTGCTGTTAAAAAGACCATTGCATTGGTTTGTTTGCCTTCTACACTTCAACGAACTTCCGTTTCGGCATTTGTTTGAAGCTTTGGATAAATCAACCAGCACTGGACCAAGATCGGCAACCGGAAAACTGAGCCGTCAAATCGAAACTTGTGAAACTCTTCCGGTAAGTTATTGCTATCACTCATTTACTATAATTGTCAACCATTTTTAATTATTTTATTATTATGTATATATTTGAAGGTGGTGGACGGCTTCCAGAAAATTGAGTTGCAAAATATGTCCCCTGCTCCAGAAAAAAAAGAATTTTCCACCGATTCGAAGTACTTATACGACATGGCCCATGCAATTTCTAGCGGCGTGGTTCCGGTGGATCTGGCTAACATCAAACCAGGGAAAATTGTACATTCTCGGTGGCTCACCAAGGCCGCTAGATTATTGCGATTATATGTGACAACGGAAAATCCAGATGCAAATTTAAGAATTCTGATTGAATTTATAATTAAATGTTATGTGCCAATGTACTTCAATATCAAGTATTACAGCTCTGTCGTGTACGGCAGTGCATTATTTTTCAAGTTCATTGGTTGGTCACGATTTCTAGAACCTCGTTTACGCAAAATTGTCAATCAAGTAATTAAAGATAATTCATATTGTGCGCATTCGGAAAATATCTTGTTATCAATGTTGTTTGATGATAGGAAAGAAAAGCGCAACTGTGCCATCAAGAAAATTCTACGCTATCGAACCGATGTTGACGAGCCAATGGAACTTAGAGTTTATAAAAAACCAGATATAAACTTTAATTGCACAAGTTATACAGAAATGATCAATTTGAATGATTTTTTTGATTTCGTATTTGAACCACCATTCACGCGAAGCATTCCGTACGATACATCGAAAGAATATTTAAATCAGGATGATCCACCGTTTAATGATCCAAAAATTCCATCACACATACAAGGAACGGAATGACATGTTCAATTGCTAGCTAGCGTTTCCAAACGGGTTATACCGGAAAATGTAGAGGCTGTTATGGCGGCGACATTAGAGAGCCGTGCGAAATTGCCCAGACTTGAAAGTAAAAAAGACTTCAAACAATAATTTTTTTAGTTTCTTTTCTATAACTCACTTAAATTAATTTTTTCATTTACATATGTTCTGACTAAATAAATTTCTTAAGAGAAAAAATAGATATTATTATAAATAAATAAATAAAAATATAGAAAAAAGAGCCATTTAGCTGATTTTTTCATGTAAAGGCCAAAAATGGTGATTTTTTGAAATGATTGTATGGGGAACCCCCCAGGGGAGTTCCAGGGGGTGTGCCACTGGCATGGGTGGATCAGCCGTCCAAAGTAAGTGGGGTCGGTCATACATTTGGACTCGATTGGAGCACTCTAAATGGGTCAAAGTGGGACTTTTCACAATTTGCCCCTACCCAAAGGTTCGACCCAAATTGGGGGACATCAAAATTCGTTTTAGAGGTAAGGTTCCTTCGGCAAAGTATCTTATTTTGATCCCTAGAATATGATTTTCATAGAGCAATGGGCGATTTTTAAATCGACCCGCCCTAATATATATGTATATATAATATGATATAATATAGTAATATAATATATTAATAATATAATATGATTTAATATAATATATAAATATTGAAATATGAATATATAAAACTCTCGTCGCTCATAGGAGCATTTTCCTTCAAAAACCGGACAAAAGTGAGAATTATAAACTTGAGCGATGCTACTCAAGATTGATTTTTTTTATTACCTAAGTAACCGTATTACAATGAACCGATTAAATGAATGACCTTCAGTCCGCTAGATTGTCACACAAGTAGTCGGAACCTAGACTTCGTTCAGTACGCACATCCTTAGGTCGAGCTATAAATTATTTTTTTTTACTAAACTACAGGGTTTCCACTTAACATATAAGCTTAAACATTTTTCCCTTCTTTCCCCCCTTTAAAAAAATCGTTTTGAATTAGGTTGGACACATGCATAAAATGAGTACTGCTTTATTTATATTTTTACATTAAATACTGAAATCCTGCTAAATTATTATATACGGGTGGTATCTAGATGGTATAAGGGGGCTCTATCGGAGCCGGACAATGGGCATGGCACCGCCCACTTTCTGGCGAAATCCCTAATCTCGGGACCGGACTGACCGAATTCGACAAAGTTTGGAACGTAACATTCCTTTCATATTCCTATGTTTCTCTGTGAAAATGAGCGAAATCAGACTAGAACCACGCCTACTTCTCATATAACACAATTTAAAATTTCATTTGATTTTTTCACTTTCCAGTACACAAATAAAAATTTAATTAATATAACGGAATACAATTTGCGGTAATAATTCTCTTAAAGTAAGCCACCTTTTGACCAATAATTGCCCAAATCCAACCAAAACTGTTCAAGCCCCTAGGTACCGAATATGTGGACCCGATACCAATAGTTGACTTTTGACTGAAAATATCGTTCAATGTGTGAGATATGAAATGAGATGTGAAAATGGCAGAATGTGTTTTATTCATAACAGTGTTTCTTTGCGCCTAAAATAGATACAATTGCGCGAAAACTTGAAATCAAACCTGAGAATCTGAGTGAGGTAGAAGTGTTTTTGTAGTCCAAAAATATGTGCGAAAACTTTTAGTATTAATTAATGACAGCATTATACAAGGTGAGTTCCAAACTAAACAGGACTTAAAAAAAAACAGAACAAATGATTTTTTCGGCAAAATTAATTTTTTTCATACACCTTTTCGCACGGTCCAAAAGCATGTCGAACGAGTGTTATAGCTCGTTGGCCGGTTTGGCCGCCATTATGCCGGTTCAAGCCTTTTGAATGGGCAAATGAATTTTTCCGAAAAGGAAGAAGTCGCACGGTGCCATATCAGGTGAATACGGGGAGTGGTTAATGGTTAAAATGTGATTTTTGGTCAAATAATCGGTCACAAGCGTCGATCGATGAGACGGCCCTTTATCGTGCAACAAACGCCAACTTTCATTTTCGCGGTGCATCAAACGCTACAAAACTCCAAGGTAGGTCTTTGTGGATCATAAAAACAAATCGGCATTGTCTTCACTTTTGACTTCTCAAAGAGCGATTTTTTGGGTTTCGGCTCGTCCGGTGCCTTCCATTAATCAATCTGGCGTTTCGTTTCGGGATCACGTTTCGTCACCAGTCACAAGATTATAAAGGAAGTTCGGTCAAAATGCGATAAATCGATGTTTTGGAGATGTTCAATTCCATTTCCATGAATTTCAATAATGATTTCGACTGATTCAATTCACCCACAGTTTCGATGGAATTTCCGGTGATCACGGATTTTGATTGACCCACATGTTGATCGCCATTTATGTCCTTACGACCACTTTGAAAACCTTGAAACCCCTCGTGCACCCTGCTACGGAATAGACAATCATCGCAATAAATTAGTTTCATCAATTGAAACGTTTCGATAAAAGTTTTACCCATTTTAAAACAAAATTTTATGTTGGCTCTTTGTTCGAAGCTCATTTTCGTACCGATAACACAAACATACTGACACTTAAAATGCAATAACTTCACTTCTTTGAATGTCCCCAATCTTTGAAATGTCATGAATATGAAATGTTATGTCACTGGACAATCGATAAAGATAGCAGATTCTAACGCACCAGTCGACATATAGATGGCACCACCAGGGAGCGCTAGATTCATTTTGGAACGCACCTTGTAGTTTGGTTTGCGACTTACTGGTAGACTGGACCACTTAATTTGGATATTGAACCCAGTTAACAGATAAGTAAAATCTGATTTGTATTGCAAATTGTACTTGGCCGTTTCATGGTAAATTTCGTAAAATAAAATTTAAGTTAGATTTTTCCCCATATAACAGTGAATCAAAACGTACACTTAGTTTTAATCTGCCGTTTTGTTTTTTGCAATAAGCTGTTTCTCGATTATCTTTCTTCGGTTTGTGTTTGGTTACGGCATTGCCAACCATCAAAAAGGCAACTAAGGTTTTAGGGCAAAGGACTGAGCATACCCATTGAGAGGTGTTCCCAACTAGAGAGTCATGGTAAGGAAAGCGTCGCAAGTATCCCCTATTCAAAAAGAAAAAATTAGCCCAAAAAGACTACGTTATAAGAGAGGTCACTAAGATTGCACAGAAAGACAGTTCTGGAAATAACCACGTAGGCGAGAAATGGGTGAACATTAGGGTGGCCCTTATTTTCCAAAGTATTCCGATTCTCGATCGCACCCCCTAGAAATATGAGAATAGCCAAAAAACTAGTATATACAAAGTTTTAGGTCAATCAAAAAAGATTTAGAGGTTGCGCAAGGAGCTTGAAATCCTGAAAAATTACGAATTTTTACATTTTCTTAAATTTAATCTACCCTACTTCATTTGTTATGTGCGAAAGGTAATTTAACTCTCAATAATAAAAAATATAATATTTTTTCTTATGATCTAATTAAAGATGATTTATTATGTGAATCAAATTGTTTTTTATAATCAGTTACAACTTGTAATAAATATTGTTTCTCTTGTTCGTCATTTGTTAGTATTCTATTATATTCTTCCATAAGTTTTACTCCACGTTCTGCTGTGTCGTTAACCACTTTTATATTTATAACAATATCCTTAGCTTTTTGATAGGTTTCTGTATCCTTCCAATAAAGTGGATCTACCTGCAGAAATTGAGGTGAAATCCCAAACCGTCCAAAAAATCAATTGTATTTGCTGTTACAAAATCATGTAGTTCTTTTCTTATAAATTCATTGATTTCACTGGATCTTAGTGTACCCTCTTTACATTTTCCGTTTCCTTGTCGCAGTTGTCGATGTTTTTAATTTTTTCCACAATATTTTGTTTCATGGCATAAGAAACGTCATCGTCGAATAATGTCAATGCAATACATTCTTCAGACAGGTACCAGAGGTGTTTACAAAATTTTTTTATTGCAATTTCAGAGATTATTTTATTAACATTTCTATACTCGTTAACTTCTTTAATAAAAGATAAGTCTTGAAGAGGTGCTTTAGATGGATTGGTGCAGTTAAACCAAAGCTTAACGTAGAATCTTATAATAAATGTGCATATACTTGCTAACGAATTCTCTTCATATTCCGTTAGTTTGAACTGTTCACGAAATAAATAGATCTTTAAGCAATATAATGCCTTAGCCATCCACCGCGCATGATGAGTTGGACCTGGTATACGAAATTTTACGCCGTTATTTGCTCCTAGACATATAGACGTCAATTCCAATAATTCCCTATAGTCATTTCTAACTATTTTCTTTTTCATCTCTTCCTTTCAAAAATTTAAAATAGTATCTACGTTATCATTCAAACGTAAATTTAATTCATTGTTTTGTAACAAGTCTTTAAAATTGTTTTTATCAATATTTTCCCAATTCTCTTGAAACCGGCGAAACAATTGGACTTGTATTTACGGGAAAATAACACTCGAAAACCCCTCTCAACAATATTTCATATATATGATGCCGACAAGGTAGATACAAAAGCTTTCGCTCAAGTTTTTTTCTAACAACGTTGCAGCTCCTTTTATTACGCCCGTGTTAGTCGATGTCGTATCAAAACAACAGGCCACAATATGATCCTTCAAGTCCCATTCAAATATCAGTTCGTACAGCGTATCAGCTATTTCTGAGCCCGTTGCAGCATATAGTTTTGGAGCCCCTATTAAGTGTTCGCCATTCCTGTCAGTAACAACAACTGGAAGTCGTTTCACCTTTTCTCGACCTGTTATTTCCGGAAGGAGTTTTCCATCCCAATGCAAAGTGCCACAGGGTATCTATTTAAAAACATTTACCATTCAAAATTTGTTCATTCAAGTGCTATATAGATGTAATGTATATTTTTTTAATTAAAAAATTTCAAGGGATATACATATGTAAGAAAATTTTTTTGAGAGTTTTATTACCCGAATACCGCGATTCAATGATCTAATCCGTACACGACTTACCTTGAGGTTTTCTTTGTTGTTTTCTGATTTTTTTAACCGATTTAAATGCCTTTGGCGCTGCAATGACGTACAGTTTATTATGAGTTCATTTGTATTATGTCCTAGTGCTTCAGCAACGGCAGTGACAATATGCATTGCTGAACGATCACTAATTTTGCATTTATCTAGGGCAGATACGACTCTTTCAGTGAAGACGTACTTCGTTCCTCGATTTTTGATGGAAGTGGAGCATGATGGATGAGAATCTTCTTCCATCTCACTTTCCAAACTTGTATGCACATCATCACTGTCTGAAGACAATTCTCCTGCTACAAGTACATAAATGTCACCCCATTCAAATTACAGTTTCATTCAAATACATACCTGTGTTAATTGCCTCAATTTCGTTTTCCATATTGTCTACCACTCGTATCTTTTTTGTTTGTTCTTCTAAAATCGCTGCCTTTCTTTTCTCTTTTTGGGCAGTTTTGGTATCAACAACACCAAAACATCCTGGTCGCCCCTTTTTTCGTTGATTTATCAAAAACTTTTTGTCGGTGTCAATTTTAATTAGTTGTAATGCATTAGCATGAGCAATATCAAATAAATCATCTAACATTTCACTAAATTGCTTTACTTTTGGTTTTTGCTTTTCACTAGACCGATTTTTACTTTTTCCAATAGCTTGCCATTCTCTATGCATATTTTCCAACTTGTCAATGCAGTGTTTTTCATCTCTAATTGGTATTCTAGCTTTTTCCCAAAATACGGACACTTCTTTTATAGTCAATCTAGCACTCTTTCGAATTGATAATTTCACTATGTTATGATTATGAAAAAAAAACTGATAAGACTTGTTTATTTGATGGTAGTTTTGCACCAAGAATTTGAAAGCTTGACGTTCCAATTAAGTAAATTTTCGACCGAAAATTATATTCACTCATTTTTATAATATTTTGCAAATTAAATTGTCTACACGCCACGATTTCTCTGTACTCACTTTTGCGACTACATTAGCACACTAGCTTTTAGCAATACAGAATATAAATTTTTATGACATTAGAACCGTTATAACGGTATATCACGAGCATGCGACGCTTGAGAATGCACGTGCAACACATTTAATTTACTTTCATATTTGTATTTCTGTAACTTTATCATCAATCAACCGATTTTTAAGATTGTGGTAATTTTAGAAAGGTAATAAAATGCAGATCTTATTACGGTATGGAAAACCAGCAAGGGATAGTGTGGCTTTGAAATATGGAAGTCTGAGACATAAAAATGGCAAAAATTCTTAATTTTTCAGGATTTCAAGCTCCTTGCGCAACCTCTAAACCTTTTTTGATTGACCCAAAACTTTGTATATACTAATTTTTGGGCTATTCGCATATTTCTAGGGGGTGCGATCGAGAATCCAGAAACTTTTTTTTTCCTCCATACAACTAAGGGCCACCCTATGTTCACTGAACATAGTAAAAAAGAGAAAGCCGATCGAAAAATAATTTGGTCGAAACCAGGTAGCATTTTTTCAACAAAAAAGGACGCGATAGTGGCCTTGAAGGAGACCTGCTAATAGAATAAAAAAACCAAGCAAACAAGAAAGCCGACACATTTCTGAGCGCCCTTGAAGGAGTGATTGGCGAGAAATTGTTGTAATACAGCCAAAAACACATAACGTCACTATAATGTGCAAGGACCTAGACGAAATAACCACTCCAGAATAAATTTGCGGCGTATTAGAAAAAGAGTGCGGGTTCAGAACAAATGTTAAAAATATGCTGAAAACAAGAAGCGACACTAAAATAACCATCATATGTCTGCGTACTCAAGACACCAAGACTGCCGTTAAATCAGGCAAAGTAAAGATCGGGTGTTCAATCTATCGTCTCCGGGAGTACTCCCCTGTATCCCGCTGTTATAGATGTTTCCATCCAGGCCACATGGCGCATAAATGTTGTAGTCTGATCGACAGGTTCTCTCTTTGCACACCTTGTGGAAGCACGAGACATGTATCAAAAGTATGCACTAACACACCGGGTTACATGCTCTGCAAAGGAGAGCACTCAGTTCTAAGTACAACTTGCCCTAAATATTTGGAGTTGCTAACGACAAAGAAAAAATTAAAATATTGCATCTGAATTTAATCCACTGCGCGGCAGCACAAGTCCTACTGCAACAAATCGTAATAGACATCAACATTGATGCCGCCTTACAAAGTGTGGCAATATGGTCCAGCAACGGACAAACATTCACATCTTGCTACAAAGAAACAAAAAATGATTTTACATGGGCGCAAATAGGACGATAATACTTCGTAAGCTGCTATGCACGCCACAGCGCATCCACTAGAGAATTTAAAGACTTCCTCATAGAATTATCTTTAGAAACCAGAAGCAAAACGACGATAATAATGGCAGGCGACTTTAACGCATGGTTTACTGCTTGGGGTTGCAGAAATTCAAACCATCGTGGGCGCCTAGTTTTAGAATTTCTGAGCCAAACAAACCTCACAATAATTAACGGTGGCACGAAAAATACTTGGTGGAATAAATAAATTGCCAAGCTAAGGAAGCTTTGTCACTCAGCCCGACGTCACCTATAACTTAATCAAAGTGGCGAAAACGAAAACCGACTCAAATAAGCATTTAAAAGCCATAAGAAGCTTCTAAAGAAAAGAAAACTGTTTTGAAAAGATATGTGAAGGAACGAATGTAGACCTTTATAAAATCTGTATATCCAACCCAAATGCGCTCCGTTCATGACGAAAGTAGTCGAGGCATTTTTCCGATTTCTAGCGTTGAGCGCCGAAACGAATGCTGAATCACTCCTGATGGTTACAGAAGAAGAACTTTTGGCCATAGCTAAACAAATCAAATACAATAAAGCGCCTGGCTTACCAAACAAAGCTCTAAAGGTAGCCATAATTTCAAAGCCCACCGGTCATAATCCCAAAATCAAAAAACCCAGAGATGAACCTTCATCGCATAGACCTCTGTGTATCTGTGTCGACACAATGGGCAAAGTGTACAAAAGCAAAGCAAGAAACCGCTCGGAATTTGCAATCCAGAAAGTCAACACGACTTCAGAAAACCGAGGTCCACTATTGATGCACTGAAAAAAGTTGCCGACACTGCAAAATGTGCAATAAGTGGCAAAAGATGGAATAGATTTAGAATGCCTTACCAAGAATGATGGAGATGAATTCAGCTATACTATATGCTGCTCCTGTATGGATACAAACACTAAACGTAAAAGAAGACATTATATATGGCAGCAACGCTGGCTAACATCAACCCAAGGACTGTGAATCCACAGATTTACACTTGACATCCATACGTGGATAATTAGACAACATGGCAACCTGGATTTCCACTTGACCCAAATACTAAGCATGCTTTAGTGCTTCAGAAACTATTTATACAAATTTCAAAATGACGTCAGTCGGTATTGTTCAATGTGTTTGGAGTCTATAGAAGACTCTGAACACGTGTTTTTCCATTGTCCTCGGTTGCTAAACATGAAGGAAACATGAAAAAACTGTACTGGACGGTAGTTTAACGGCGGATATTTTGACTGCATTTATGTGTCAGTCCTCTAACAAGTGGAAAGCTGTTCCACTTGCCGGCAACTGCGTCGAATACTTTCAGAGCTGGAGTGTTTTCGTCCATCCGGACAACATGACCTAATTCGCTGAACTATGTCAATGTCGTCGTATATCTCGTACAGCTCATCGTTCCATCGAATGCGATATTCGCAGAACTTTTCTCTCGAAAACTCGTAACGTCGACTCATCGGTTGCTGTCATCGTCCAAGCCTATGCACCATATAGCAGGACGGGAATTATGAGCGACCTATAGAGTTTGGCATATATACCGATAAGTCCGATATAGGCGGCATATAAGATAAAGTTAAGTAGATTATTAGCGCCAATTCGAATGCACTTAAATTCTATGAAGTCTGTATGCGGAACATCGACTTCTTCACATGGAATTAAAGAATGAACAGCAAACAAGAAGGTGAACAAAACTATAATACTCTGTAGCAACTGGTTGCAAGAGTATAAAAATAATACTCACTGACCAATATATTCGGCACAAAACTTGTTGCAATAATGAAAATGATTAGAAGAAGTGAATAGGAGTTGGGGGTAATTTTGATTTTATTTATTTTAACCAATACTACAAACTAATAAAATTCTCACAAATTTTTATCAAAGTTTCTCTCATCACCAATCATATAGGGTAAAATCAGAGTGATGTTCGAAATTCCTGATATTACTTATATGGCAACTAGGTCAAGTTTTCAATGAATCTCCTGATATTATTAAGATACTTGGCTGATATATGCGGTGCAAAGTTACCCCGAAATTCAAAAATCTTTATATTAGGCATATGAGGGATTAGGGAAATATTTGTCCGATTCAACCCTGTTTGATTTGTATCATGAAACGTTGATCTTTGAAGATCTTTGTTTGAGTGAGAATATATTCATCCTAATTTTTATTTGGTATTTTCATTACTTATATATAATTAGAAAACTATCTTAAATAAGTTAATATATGTGTATGTGTGTATGCATGTATGTATTGCAGCATATTGTTTATGCTGCTTGATATGGGGTTGTTTTCAAGTGTACAATTCAATACATGTGTGTGTGTTTAATTTTATCTCATCTGTAAATTTATGACTTGTGTCCCCATGCATCTATATATTATTCTAAGACAAGGCGCTTATTTCCAGAGATCTACAAAACGTACAGAGGCAAATAATACATCAAATTAAAGTGTGCGATCTGAAACTTTGCACAAATTTTACAGATTTTAAATTCATTGAACCACTTTTGATATATTTGCGTTTAAAGTTCTTCAATTTTTAAATTAAGCTAATATAAGCAGCGCTTCTACAGAAAAGAGCATATATGTAAGAGAATGAATAATTAAAAATGTTTCTGTCATTTGCTTTCGTTACACTCATACCCACATACGCGAAGGCGCAAGTGCGAAATCTAAAAACAACAATGTTGTCTGCTCGGTAGCAAAATGACAATAAGCATAGATAACTTGATACGAGACTCTTTGGTTCGAGAGAGAGCTGTCAAAACTCGCATTTTTTATAACATTTGCCAATGATGTAACTGCTGAAAAATATTAACTTGGGTATTTAATAAATTATACAAAACACTAAATTAAACACTTTGAAAATGCATCTTCTTCTTCCTAATTGGCGTAGAAACCGCTTAAGCGATTATAGCCGAGTTAACAACAGCGCGCCAGTCGTTTCTTCTTTTCGCTACGTGGCGCCAATTGGATATTCCAAGCGAAGCCAGGTCCTTCTCCACTTGGTCCTTCCAACGGAGTGGAGGTCTTCCTCTTCCTCTGCTTCCCCCGGCGGGTACTGCGTCGAATATTTTCAGAGCTGGAGTGTTTTCGTCCATCCGGACAACATGACCTAGCCAGCGTAGCCGCTGTCTTTTAATTCGCTGAACTATGTCGATGTCGTCGTATATCTCGTACAGCTCATCGTTCCATCGAATGCGGTATTCGCCGTGGCTAACACGCAAAGGACCATAAATCTTTCGCAGAACTTTTCTCTCGAAAACTCGCAACGTCGACTCATCCGTTGTTGACATCGTCCAAGACTCTGCACCATACAGCAGGACGGGAATTATGAGTGCCTTATAGAGTTTGGTTTTTGTTTGTCGAGAGAGGACTTTGCTTCTCAATTGCCTACTCAGTCCGAAGTAGCACCTGTTGGCAAGAGTTATCCTGCGTTGGATTTCAAGGCTGACATTGTTGGTGGTGTTTACGCTGGTTCCAAGATAGACGAAATTATCTACGACTTCAAATTTATGACTGTCAACAGTGACGTGAGAGCCAAGTCGCGAATACGACGACTGTTTGTTTGATGACGGGAGATATTTCGTCTTGCCTTGTTCACTGCCAGACCCATTTTCTGTGCTTCCTTGTCCAGCCTGGAGAAAGCAGAACTAACGGCGCGGGTATATCAATATCATCGGCATACGCCAACAGCTGTACACTCTTATAGAAGATGGTTCGTTCTCTATTTAGTTCTGCGGCTCGAACTATTTTCTCCAAAAGCAGGTTGAAAAAGTCGCACGATAGGGAATCGCCTTGTCTGAAACCTCGTTTGGTATCGAACGGCTCGGAGGAGCCTTCCCGATCCTGACGGAGCTTTTGGTGTTACTCAACGTCAGTTTACACAGCCGTATTAGTTTTGCGGGGATACCAAATTCAGACATCGCGGCATAAAGGCAGCTCCTTTTCGTGCTGTCCAAAGCAGCTTTGAAATCGACGAAGAGGTGGTGTGTGTCGATTCTCCTTTCACGGGTCTTTTCCAAGATTTGGCGCATGGTGAATATCTGGTCGGTTGTTGATTTGCCAGGTCTAAAGCCACACTGATAAGGTCCAATCAGTTTGTTGACGGTGGGCTTTAATCTTTCACACAGTACGCTCGATAGAACCTTAAATGCGATGTTGAGGAGGCTAATCCCACGGTAGTTGGCGCAGATTGTGGGGTCTCCTTTTTTATGGATTGGGCATAGCATACTTAAATTCCAATCGTTGGGCATGCTTTCGTCCGACCTAATTTTACAAAGAAGCTGATGCATGCACCTTATCAGTTCTTCGCCGCCGTGTTTGAATAGCTCGGCCGGCAATCCGTCTGCCCCTGCCGCTTTGTTGTTCTTCAGGCGCGCAATTGCTATTCGAACTTCTTCATGGTCGGGTAATGGAACGTCTGCTCCATCGTCATCGATTGGGGAATCGGGTTCTCCTTCTCCTGGTGTTGTGCGTTCACTGCCATTCAGCAGGCTGGAGAAGTGTTCCCTCCATAAATAGAGTATGCTTTGGGCATCAGTGACTAGATCACCTTTGGGGGTTCTACAGGAAGACGCTCCGGTCTTGAAACCTTCCGTAAGCCGCCGCATTTTTTCGCAGAATTTTCGAGCATTACCCCTGTCGGCCAGCTTATCAAGCTCTTCGTACTCACGCATTTCAGCCTCTTTCTTCTTCTGTCTACAAATGCGTCTCGCTTCCCTCTTCAACTCTCGGTATCTATCCCATCCCGCACGTGTAGTGGTCGATCGTAACGTTGCGAGGTAGGCAGCCTGTTTTCTCTCCGCTGCGACACGGCTCTCCTCGTCGTACCAGCTGTTCTTTTGCACTTTCCGAAAACCAATGGTTTCGGTTGCAGCTGTACGTAAGGAGTTTGAAATGCCGTCCCACAGTTACCTTATACCGAGTTGTTGACGAGTGCTCTCAGAGAGCAGGAGTGCAAGCCGAGTAGAAAATCGTTCGGCTGTCTGTTGTGATAATGCAGCTTCTCGACGTCGAACCTTCCTTGTGTTTGGTGGCGCGCGTTTTTTGCTGCACAGAGGCGGGTGCGAATCTTAGCTGCAACAAGATAGTGGTCCGAGTCGATGTTAGGACCTCGGAGGGCACGCACATCTAAAACACTGGAGACGTGTCTTCCGTCTATCACAACATGATCGATCTGGTTGGTAGTTTTTCGATCCGGAGACAGCCAGGTAGCTTGATGAATCTTCTTATGCTGGAATCTAGTACTACAGATAACCATATTTCGGGCCCCGGCGAAGTCAATCAGCCTCAACCCATTTGGGGATGTTTCGTCGTGGAGGCTGAATTTACCGACCGTAGTGCCAAATATACCTTCTTTGCCCACCCTGGCGTTAAAGTCGCCAAGCACGATTTTGACATCGTGGCGGGGGCAGCTCTCATAAGCGCGCTCCAAGCGCTCATAGAAAGCATCTTTGGTCACATCGTCCTTCTCTTCCGTCGGGGCGTGGGCGCAAATCAGCGATATGTTGAAGAACCTCGCTTTGATGCGGATTGTGGCTAGACGTTCATTCACCGCAGTGAATGATAGTACTCGGCGACGGAGTCTCTCTCCCACCACGAATCCTACATCAAACTTGCGCTCCTTTATATGGCCACTGTAGTAAATGTCACAAGGACCTACTCGTCTCTGTCCTTGTCCCGTCCATCGCATTTCTTGGACGGCGGTGATGTCAGCCTTTGTCTTTACGAGGACATCAACCAGCTGGGCAGCGGCACCTTCCCAATTAAGGGACCGGACATTCCAGGTGCATGCCCTCAAAACGTAGTCCTTATTTCGTTTGCCATGGTCGTCATCAAAAGGGGGGGTCTCTCATCCGAGGCTGGTTGTAGCTCTTCACTGGGGGTGTTTTTTACGTGGCGGGTCCCAAACCCAGCGCACAACCCTTGTAGGGAATGTTTCGCCTTCTCACTTTAGCTTGCCTTCGAACGGATGTTCTTAGGCTACCCAGAGGATACTTGGTCAAAGACCGGAAGCAGTGAGCTGCTTGAGCCATGTGTAAAAGAATCGTTTCTGGCCACTCCCAAGTGAATGGCGATCAGAGAACTTTCCTCACTTGCGTGAACTTCTACACATGACTCCATCCTCCATCCTTGAAAATGCATACATACATATATATGTAAATGCTAAAATGCAAAATCATTAATTAATTTACATAAACATTTATTTTGCCAAAATATGTTCGCTCAGTTTCATTTCACACTAATTTCGTCAAGTAATTATAGCGCTGCTTTTCTGGCATCCCGCCTTTTTCACTAACTGCTGGTTGACGGCACCCTGATTGTGTTTTGTTGCCAGCTCAGAAAACAGATCAGCTGCAAGCGAGAGAACAAGAAAAGAGATTCTAATCAAGTTATCTATGACAATAAGAGAATGACGAATATTACAAATTACAAATGTTTGCTTTGGCATGTGCACTGGTACATACATACATATGCATGCGCTAAGGCGCTATCTACGATTTGACATGCGCTCTCTTCTATGTTGCACGAATATGTATGTACGAGCTAAGGAACACTGCGCTTTGACATGCATACTCTACTTTGTTTTATATTCACACATACATACTTACAAACATATGTATGTATATACATATGTATGGGCGAAGACGCAAGTGCAAAATCTAACAGAAATATTGTTATCGGCGTTATTTTGATTAGAAGTGTTGTTGCGTTAGGTAAGCTTTGAGTCAGTTCAGTTTTCTTCCAAAAGTCAAGGCGGCTATTACCAGCGAATACATACATACTACATCGAATTTCAGTTCAGATTCAGATTAATTATTAAAAATAAAATGCCAAACCAAAGGCGAATCAGACGAAAAAGGAGTTTAACAGGTCGAAGAGAAGAGGTGAATGTTATAGATAAAAAGGAATTTTTAATTGTTAATGTATGTATGTATATGAATTGACCTGTTTTATTAGAGCCGTAGTCATGCAGGATCTATGGCAAGTTATTTCAAAGCTGCCCTAAACTCCGTAGTTCTTCCGGAGTATAGTTCGCTTGGGGGTTTGACTAATATATGTTTACACTGTAAAGCAAAACATTTCGGAAGTGAAAAGGTACCTGTACTTTTCATTGTTTTATATTCGTAATATATGTATATACATACTTATTGTCTTAATATTTGGTTGAAATTGTTACTAGGTAAGAAATGGCTTTACGACATGTTGTCATGGCGGAAAAGTTAAACTTCAAGAATTACGTGTACCTGAGTTTTTGAAAGCTGTGTTAGAAAATGATTTGAGCTCTTGGCGGGGACACTATTTGGAGAATATTCGGCAGCTAAATAGTTCGTTTGCTGTTGCATCATTCGAAGCGAAAATTGCGGAGCCTACAAGGCGCGGACCATATTGCTTCCGAATACATGGATCAAAGAATTGGCAACTCTTCTCGTGCTCAGCTGTAAATTTGGTGCTCTGGCGAATTTATTTAATTTATATTTAAAACTTTATTGTGAAAATTTTTGTATTAAGTGATCTTTTAAGATAAGTATCAGTGTTATATTGTGCTAGTGAAGCAATTGATTTTACTTTAATTCTGTTCTGGCTAATTTTAATTTATTGTGCCGAGTCATTTTCAATTTGTTTTTGTTGCTACATTTTAAATAGTGCAATTGTTAGTGTTAATTTATATTGCTTACTTAAATTTCTTTCTTGTTTTTATTCATTTCCATCTTTGTCCACAGCTGATTGCGAGTTTCTTACTTTTCGTGTGTTACAGTGCATCTCAAACTGCTCGCTACATTGGTTGTTATCTTTGATAACTAACTATTTTATTGCATTCATTTGTTATAAATATTTTTGTCATCGCGCTTTTTACTTTTATTATTTAACATTTTTTATATTTTTGTTTAATACTGTTTTTGTTCATTATGACTTGTAACTTTCCGAACTGCTCTGTGAAAAGCGAGTCGGAACGCTATGTTTCTTGTTGGCTTTGTGATGGGCTTGCCCATCTTAAATGTGCTGGACTGACAGGTAGGATTTTGGATTCCATTCTTGACAGTAAGGGCTTGCGCTGGTCTTGCTTGAAATGCAGACCAACTGAAATTGAATTGTTTAAAGTTTTTAAGCAGGCGCGCAATGGTTTCAAGGAGATTGGTCGAGAGCTTGAAACCCTTACTGAAAAATTTAGGCATTATGAAACGCTGTTTCAATCATTTCAATGCCTAAATACTCGGGATGAGAATCCAAAACCTAAACGAAAACGTCCGTCTGATGAAGATACCACTGTATCTTTCTTAAAAAGTATGCCCCCACCCGCTATTGACCTCATAAATCTTGCATCCCCTCGTCCTCAAGGAGAGAAGGTTCCGTCTGCTCAGGACACAGAGAAAATTGTTACTGAATACGGTAAGCCGAAAACTTCTCAAGATCCGCCTCCAAATACCTCCAAGTCAGCTAATAAAAACTTAGTGGTAATACCGCGGAAAAAAGCAATTTTTATCTCGAGACTTGCTGCGGATACCACAGTCGAGGATATAAAAAGTTACATCTCGTCGAAATTAAAAACGGTAGATACAGACATCCGTGAATTTAATTTCAAATACAACAGAGATATTTCCTCGTTTAAGATCGACGTATCCGCTGACAATTTTCAACTGATATTTGACAACTCATCTGGGGTCTTTGTGCGCGAATTCGAGCACAAACGTGAAAAGCCCCCTGTAGTTATCACTAAAATGCCAAGAAATCCCGTTAATACAAAAAACTAATTAACAATAATTCGCTGATTGTTTATTATCAAAATGTTAGAGGGCTTAATACAAAACTTACTGATTTGTATCTAAATAGCATTCATTGCAACTTTAAAATCATTGCTTTGACAGAAACTTGGCTAAAGCCCCACATTTTTGATAACGAAATATTCAACAGCGAATTCGAAATCTTTAGATATGACCGGCTGAACAGAAAAGGAGGTGGCGTCTTGTTTGCTGTTCATTCTTCAATTCCATCTGAAGAAGTCGATGTTCCGTATGCAGACTTCATTGAATTTAAGTGCATTCGTATTTGCGCTAACAGTGGTCATATCTACTTAACATTGTCTTATATACCGCCTCACTCTGACATATCTGTATATATGCAGCATGCTACATTAATAAGTAATGTTTTCTCAATGGTAAATGATACTGATTCCATGATTGTTTTGGGAGATTTCAACTTACCGTGCGTATCATGGAAATCTATTGATGATCACACCATCCCTATTAGTACTCGTTCATGTTTTAACGAGTTCTTAGATGAAATGTCGGAGTTGGGTCTTAACCAAATTAATTTAATTTCAAATGAATTTGGTAAGCTCTTAGATCTAGTTTACGTCGATAACGCTTCAATGTTCTCTGTTGTCCGATGTGATCCTTTAGTTCGGCCAGAGGACACGTATCATCCTGCTTTGGAAATTAACATCGAAATCATAGCCAACTTTGCTTATAATAATACACAAGACCTTTGTTTTCGGTTCAACTTTGCGAAAGCTAATTTTAAGAAGATTAATTACGAACTTTCTAAAATAACTTGGCCAGATTACAGTGGCAATATTGAATTTAGTGCTTCCCACTTTAATGAAACTATTGTAAACTTATTTGAAAAATATGTTCCGAAGTGTGTTGTTACTCAAAAAATTAGTTCTAATTTATGGTTTTCGAAAGAATTATGTAAATTAAAAAATAGAAAATCCCGTGCTTTTAAACTTTTTTAAAAAACTGGTTTAGTTGCTAACTATTCAAAATATTCTAAATTGCGTCGACAATTTGCTGAACTTAACAAAATATGTTATAGTAATTATATAAATAAAGTAAAAAATAATATTATACGTAATCCAAAATTGTTTTATGGTTTCGTCAACTCCAAACGCAGGATTTCTAATTTTCCGTCCGCTATGAAATATAAGTCTAGTATGTCCAGTGACAATCACACCATTTCTAATATGTTCGCTGAATTCTTTAGGTCCAATTACTTCTTCAAAATCTCCACAAAATGTTCCGCATCAGCACAAGTTATGTCCGATTTCTGTCATTAACGCACCTACCATTTCCGAATCAGACGTCTTAAATCAGTTAAATATGTTAGAACAATCATACAATTACGGCCCAGATATGATTCCCTCATGCTTTCTTAAGAAATGTGCCAAATATATATACCAACCCCTAACAAAACTATTTAACTCATCTCTTAAGCAAGGCTTATTTCCATCCATATGGAAAAAGTCATTTATAATTCCTTTGCATAAGAGTGGATTTAGGTCATCTATTGAAAACTATAGGGGAATAGCAAAGTTGTCTGCAATACCTAAACTTTTTGAAGCAATTATAACAGACGACATAACCTTTCGGATCTCTCCACTAATTTCTTGTTCTCAGCATGGTTTTCGTAAAGGGAAATCTACCACAACTAATTTGCTTGAATTTGTATCACATGTATCAACGGGCTTTTGGGAGAATAAGAATACTGATGTTATATATACAGATTTTAGTAAAGCTTTTGATAAAGTAAATCATTCGATTCTTTTGAATAAACTTGATCTTCTTGGTTTTCAACCAATATTTATAAAATGCTTCTTATCTTAGTAATAGAATTCAACAAGTCATATTTAAAGATACTTTTTCTGACATAATCAATGTTCCTTCAGGCGTTCCTCAAGGTAGCCATCTTGGTCCAATTCTGTTCTTGTTATTTATTAACGACATATCATCTGTTGTTAAGTTTTCAAAAGTTTTATTATATGCTGACGATGTAAAACTTTTAAAACGTATACTTCAAACAGCGAAAGATGTCAGTTGCAAACAGACTTAAACAACCTAGTTTCTTGGTGTGATAGAAATGACATGCCATTGAACCTTAAAAAATGTAAAACGATGTGCTTTTCACGTAGAGCTGTAGACCCTACCTCATACGCAATACAAAACTTTAGGTTGGAGCAAGTATGCAGTTTTGTTGATCTGGGAGTAACTATGGACCCCAAACTCAATTTTAATCTTCACGTATCTTCCACGGTTTTTAAAGCTAAAGGCGCTCTTAGTTTTGTTAAACGTTGGTCTAAAGAATTTAGAGATCCGCTTACCACAAAAATTCTTTTTACATCTCTTGTGAGGACTATATTGGAGTATGCTTCTGTGGTTTGGAACCCTAGTTACCAAGTCCATTCGGATAAATTAGAGTCCGTTCAAAAACATTTTTTACTTTTTGCCTTAAATCATTTGCATTGGGATTCCAGTTTAAATCTTCCCCCTTACATTAACCGTTTAAAACTTATAAATCTCCCGACACTCGCTAGTCGTAGGGAGATGCTTGGTATAATATTTCTTGTAAAACTCATGAATGGGTCAGTCTGTAGCCCATCTCTCTTATCTGATATTAATTTTAACGTTCCCGCTCGCCCTACCAGGCAGTTTAGACCCTTACTTTTAAAATTTTCTAGAACAAATTTTGAGTCAAACGAATCATTCCGCCGTATATATGTCATGATTTCAATTTTCATTCCAGCACATTTGATCTAACAGACTCACTCTTTACCATTAAAAAAATTATTTTATCTACTCTTAACAAGTAACATTTAATAATTAAAAACTTTAATCTAATTCTTAATTTCGGCTGTTGAAATTTTTGTTTCTGTAGCTGAGCAGCTTAAGATCGCAACGCTTAAAACTCTCTTGCCTTTTATGACTCGGCTAATTCCGCTCGTTCGCGGATTGCGCCCCTCGCGTCGGTTGGGCGGGAGGAGGGTAATCGTTGGGATTATTATTATTATTAATATATCATAGGATAGGTCTATTGCATGCAGATCATCCTTCAGAATCCTCCTACGCCCAGCTGTTTATTCTTGACACGGATCAAGCAACTGATATAAGGGCACAACATAATTCAAACTGCGATAGGTATTTGCTGAGAGAAATCCACGAAATGCTTTCAAATATTAACCCCTTGGCAAATGAGTATAAGCATATGGCGCAGGTTGAACTCGAAGAGGAACAGAGGGCCAGAGAAGAAAATCGCAATGCTGGCCGAATTAGCATGCTACTTTTGCTTAGATCGATTATTACGTGATATTCACCAAAATGAAATACCTTTTGGTGGAAAGGTTATTTTATTAGGTGGTGATTTCAGGCAAGTTCTTCCTGTGGTGCCCAATAGCTCACGCGCCGCTATAGTTGGTAATTGTTTGAAACGGTGCTCACGTTGGAAATTTTTTAGGTGTCTCAAACTCTCAACGAATATGCGTTCTAAAGAATCCTCATACAATAGTTTTCTTTTGCGTGTTGGAGAAGGTCGAGAGCTCTCTCCAGAGTCGAAAATCAATATACCAGAAGAGATAATTTTGCTAAATGAAAATTTAGTGGATTGGGTATTTCAGCCTCAGTCTGGTGTTATTAGTCAAAACTATTTGAAGGATCGGGCAATTTTGTGTCCAAAAAAAGATCACTGTACGATAATAAATAGCGAAATAGTAAATATGTTGCCCGGTGAAGAAAGGGTATATTATAGCGTGGATACTGTCGTTTCTGAAGATCCTCAAGAGCAGGTCGGATTCCCTACAGAATTTCTAAACTCGCTTAATTTCAGTTGAGTACCGCCTCATGAGTTAAGGCTTAAGGTTGGAACAGTTGTGATATTAATCCGCAATCTTAATACATATGAAGGGTTGGTCAATGGGACTCGCTTGATAGAAAAAGCACTACATTGTAATTGTTTGGAGGTCGAAATTTTAACCGGTGAATCACAAGGGAAACAAATTTTATTGCCCCGAATAAATTTACAGCCCAGCGAATCAACACTTCCTTTTATTTTAAAGCGTCGCCAATTTCCAATAATTGTAGCATTCGCAATAACAATAAACAAATCTCAAGGGCAGACTCTAGCAAGAGTTGGTGTTTTCCTCAAGGAGGATTGTTTTACGCATGGCCAGCTGTATGTCGCATTAAGTCGAGTACGATCTTCTCAAGATATCAAAGTTAAGACTTACGACCAAAATAAAACCACTACGAATGTAGTTTTCCATGAAGTACTTGAATAAATTGAGTTTTTATAAAAAATTTTTTTTTTACTTTTTTCATTTTAAATAGCGGAGTCCCCCGATTATCGGGGGTTATTACTAGTTTTTATTATTATTAGATGTGCATTGCATGTAAATGCATGTGGCTGTTTATGTAAATATGTATTTACGTATGAAAGTAGATATTTATAGTATTTCGGCTTTGCTGATAAGTAAGCATGTTCAATGATATTTGAACCAACCCAATTTTGACATACAAACAAACTATTATAAGAGAAGCATTATCCCTTAATTTCAGTTATATATTTCACACACTGACCGACATTTTCGAACTGTAGATACCGCGGTCAAAATATTCGTTACCTAGGGGCTTGAACAGTTTTTATTTAATTTAAACAATTTTTGATAATAAAGTAGCACACACCAAAGACATTATTCGTGCGAAGTTTTATCTCGTTATATTCATTGCTTTTTGATTTCTGTACTGGAAACTGAACGAATCAAGTGGAATTTAAAATTGTGCCATATGAGAAGTAGGCGTGGTTATTGTCTGATTTCGCTCATTTTCACAGCGTAGCATAAGAATATGAAAATAATGCCACATTCCAAAAAGTGGGCGGTACCACGCCAATCGTCCAATTTTCACTTCGGCTCCCATAAATCTTTCTCATACCATCCAGGCGGCAAATTTTTACATTTCTGGGGCATATAGTTATCGATTTATTGCGCTTTCAGTAGTTTTGAACATAGTTGAACATAACAGTTATATGGGGAGTCAGCGGGGTTTTCATCCGATTTCAACAATTTTCACACTGTCGGTAGGAGTTCTTGTAATATTCATGCTGGGCGAATTTGGTTGTTGTAGCTTTAGTAGTTTAGGAGATATGCACATTAATCATGGTTTTCAAAATTTTTTATCCACAGGTGCCACTTGCTACTGCGATCCAAATTATTGCCAAATTACAGTTTTATATCATAATTTAGTCCCTAGTTGTGGAACTTTATGTGTTTTCAGTTAATGGCGATTTGTGGACGTGGCAGTGGTCCGATTACGCCCATCTACGAACTCGAATTTTTTTTTTGTATTAAGAAGCTTGCATACCAGGTTTCATCAAGATATCTCAATTTTTACTCAAGTAACAGCTTGTACGGACGGACGGACGGACGGACAGACAGACAGACAGTCAACCGGATTTCAACTTTTCTCGTTACCCTGATCATTTATATATGTATTTATGTGATACGTACAACCGTTAGGTGAAAAAAACTATTATACTTATAGCACAAGCAGTGGAGAACGTAGAATCGTGGCCCGATTCAGCTGATACGACCTATCTTATGGGCACGCAATGTAAGTGAACAATGAAAAACGCTACTCCCTTCTCTCTTTGATGTAGGATGCCCTGAGAATTCACGGCATTTGGATTTTTGCCGTAGAAACGTGGCAGCTGATTGCTCTCTCACAACGCAGGGTTGCCAATATGGATATACTGTAGTAATTATCAACTTTTATAATTCAATCTGTTCAATATGTTTGAAATTTTCTTAAAATAACTCAAAATCAGATTCGAATGCTATTATAAATATGTAAACTATTTTTAATAGTTTGTGTTCAGTTTTGATATTTTATATTATAAAACATTGTAATTGAAAACATAGATGTGTACAAAACTATATATGCGTATTGAGCAATGGCAACATTGTTCAAATTAAAATAAACAAAGATGGCTGATTTCTGCGTTTTTACCACAGGCTCAACTGTTCACACATTTTGCTCGCTAAGGAAGGAAAAGGAAGGAAGGGGGTAGCGTTTTTGACTGGTTCTGCTATTACTCTGTAGCAACTGGTTGCAAGAGGATACAAATTTTAATTTGGTCAGTTTTTCGAAGATTTTCGAAGATTTTCGCAAATTTAATTATTATTATTTCGCGTTAAATTTTTGCGCTCTTGCTTATTTTGAGTTTATTTCTTTCGTTTGGCTTTTCGTTCAATTGGCAATCGATATTTTTTTTCGTTCTCTTCAATCGATTCCCAATATTCCCGGATTTGTTTTGTTGCCAATTTATTGTGAATTTTAATTCAAAAAGTCAAAATGAACAAGCTTAAGCCAACTATCGCCGACCTCTCTCCAAGTAAGGAGTTTACAGACTTAAAGTCGTTAAAGCGTCAAAGGACGGTAGCGAAAAATAGTATTTTGCGAATAAAGAAGGGCTTTTTGAAGAAAACCTTATGATTAGATCCAGAGAGTTGGAACGTCGGCTCGACATACTAAATTCACATAGTGAAAAGTTAATGAAATGCCAATCTAAAATTGAAGAGATTGATGAAGAAGACATGGCCCGAGGGGAGTTAGAGGGCATAATTGTTGAAACGAAATCAATACTTAAAAACATTTTTGCCAAAAATAGAATGTCAATGGCCGAACATCTTTCGTAACACCTCTCAGCACAAGGCTCCCTAAAATGAATTTGCCGAAATTCAAGGGAGAATATTCGGAATTTAAAAATTTCATAAGTCTGTTTAAGAGTTTTGTTCATAATGACCGAAATATCCCAGATATTGAAAAGTTTAACCATTTGGTTAATTGTGTGTCTGGAGAAGCTTTGGGAACAATCAAGGCATTTCAAATGTCGGATGAAAGTTATCCGAAGTCATGGGCAATTCTTAAAAAGGTTTATGATAATAAATGTTTAATTCAACACAATTTCAAAACTTTTTGAGCTGCCAACCATCCCAAAGCCATCAGCACCTTCATTACAAGTGATGATCGATAATAGAAAACGTTATTATTATACTTATACATAGTTATGACGAGTGGGAAGGGCAACTTGACTGCGACCACTTGCCATTATGGAAGGATTGTAATTGATCCATTTAAATAGAAGATTTCAGCAGCTATCAGCGGACGGAACGTCTTGTTCGATGACGAAACCTGGAGCCACAACCAGCGCGAGCCACATAAAGCAGCCACACATGTACAGGACAAAATCAGCATTAATTTCTGCAAACACAACGCAGTCAATTTGTCAAAAGTTCAAGTCGAAAGAACACCCTTTAACTAACCCTTTAACCCTTTAACCTTCCGGTACAACAGAGGTTGGCGTTTGTAAAATCGGTGCCCTTATGCATAAATTGTTTGCGTAAGGGGCAGACCGTATCCAAATATAGAGCGGATCGATGTCGTATATCGGCAACACAATACGTTAACATAATAGGAATTGGAAATTCCAATACGAATATGGGGACAAAATTAAACGCGCTTGTTAAGTCGCGGATAAATAATTACGAATTACGGCTGAATCGGTTGGATAATGCTTTGTATTTCGGCTAATCATCCAGACCATAACCTCAATATTAATGGGTGGAAAATTCCGCACAAGTTTGAATTGGCGGATCCAGAATTCCTTAAATCAAAAAAGATTGATATCTCATTGGGAAAAGAAAACTTTTCGATCTGTTAGCGGTTGAAAAAATTAAAAGTGGCTCTAATCAACCAACGCTACAGAAAACCCTTTTGGGGTGGGTTGTGTCTGAGTATATACCTTGGATTTTGTTCGTCGAGAGAGGACTTTACTTTTCAATTGCCTACTCAGTCCGCGTTGGATTTCCAGGTGGTGGTTTTCATGCTGGTTCCCAAATATACGAAACTATCTACAACTTTAAAGTTATGACTGTCAACACTGACATCACAATGAGGGAGGGAGCGGTAGTGGTAGCGTGGCCGCTGCAGTGAAAGCCAACCTGGCTAGCACGGGCAAAAGTGTCGGGAAAGAGGGCGCTATGAAAGCGGGCACTCGTGTCTCGAGTACCAAAAAAGAGAGGGAAGCGGGAGATTTCACGGGGACCTGTCGTTGTTGGGGTGGGGCGGTCAGCCATGTTGCGGCTGCCAAAAGGATTACCGGGGAGCTGAACGAGCTCGTGTTTGAGTCCAGGAATTTTGAGGTAGGGACTGCGGAGCTTGCCTCAAAGCATGAGGCGCTCCTAATGACGGTGATAACCGAGAATGCCCATCTTCGTGGTCAGGTAGATGCCCTTAGGGGGAGTTGTGGGAGACCCTCCTCTTCGGCGCCGAGTGGATCTATGCCGGCTCCGTCGGCACCGATGCCTGCGCCTCCAGCACCTGTGCTGGATGCAATCACTCCGGTGACGCCGAAACCTGTGGAGACCTGGTCGGTCGTGGTGCGGAGTAAAGTTCCCACAACTTCCTCTAAGGAAGTTATAAATAAAGTGGTGAAGGAGGTGGGTCCCTCACTTGGTGTGAGGATCCACGAAGTTAGGCCAATCAAGGATGGCGGGGCGGTTATTCGCACTCATGAGCTGTTTGCTGAGCAAGAGAAGAAGCGTTCATTTCGGCTTACCAAAATGTTCCAGTGTCGACCCTTCCCACTCCTTTGCTTTGTTATAATTAGTGCGCATATTGCGTACTTTTACGCGCACTACTTTCCATCCTACCGTCAGCTGCGTGTCTTCGATGAAACGATCATAAAAGCTTTGAGCCGTTGGTTTCTTTAAAAAAAAATTATTTGACTTTGTTTTGTTTTTTTAAAGAAACCACGCTGATTAAAAAACTTTCAATAGCTTCGTCTTCTTCGTCACCTGGCAAAGTATAAATATTTGTATTTAATGAAGAAATGTATGCAAATACTCACTTGATTCAACTCCTAATAGAGCCAATGCATGATTTTCACATAAAAAAGCTATAATTTTATTTTTCTGACTTTCTCGTGGCATTTCTGTCTTCTTAATTTTTCACTATCAGCTGATTAAGTGTAGAAATATGACAAAATATGACATACAACAGTTAAGGGTGCTCACAAGTGTCGTATTTTTTAAGAATATTAAAATATGACATAAGACATACAACAAAGCTTGTGAATTGCCTAATAATG
The DNA here is from genome assembly GCF_024586455.1 of Bactrocera neohumeralis. Taxonomy (NCBI): domain Eukaryota; kingdom Metazoa; phylum Arthropoda; class Insecta; order Diptera; family Tephritidae; genus Bactrocera; species Bactrocera neohumeralis. Next base: position 4,906,886 of record NW_026089622.1, on the reverse strand, counting down.
TTATAAAATTCTGCTAGAAATTGCAAGTTTCCTTCAAGATGGGTATCGGTTATCAAACATAGTACATACAAGCGACTTGTTCTCTTATACAAACGCTCGCTTTTTTACGATGTGGACTGTCATGTCGTAGTGGAGTGAAAACATATAGATTACCTGGCACAGTAGCGATTGATAACAAAAAATTTAACGAAAAGTTACAGTGACTACCGAAAGGTTTCACAATTGATTTTGGTTGATGTTCAGAGCATACTGATGTTATGGAGGGAACACTTGTCCCGAGATGGTGAACCCGATTGCCCAATAAATGACGATGGAATTGATGTTCCCTTGCCTGACTATGATGAAGTTCAAATATCAATTACCCGTCTGAAGAACAACAAAGTGGCAGGGGCCAATGAATGACCTTCTCAGTGTGTCCTGGAAAATCTGTTATCAACTAGATTTGCACCAAGCACCAAATCTTAGAAAGGACCCGTGGACGTACCATGCCGCCTTCCAAAAGCTGCGTCAGGAGATTCCCTGTCGTGATCTTCAATCTGTAGTTGGAGAAAATAATACGAGCTGCAGAGCTAATTAAAAAAGGTACAATCTCCTATAAAGGTGTGTAACTGCTGGCGTACGCTGTTCGTACTATTGGCCTCAAAAACCGCGCGGTTAGTTCTGTTTTCTACAGACTGGATAAAGAAGAGAAACGTATGGGTCTGGATGTGAACGAGGGCAAGACTTTCGTCTTGGCGTCTCTTTTCGTGTATGAGTTATATATAGTATATGTGTACATAAAATTGGTTAGATTCCGATCCTCTGGTTGACATCTTAAGATGTAGGTGTTTCTCTGGTTTTGATTCTTGCAAGTTGCAAGAGTATAAAATGTTCGGTTGCAAATTTATCCACTCCTAACTTGTTTTGATTTATACTGAATTTTACACATATATTTTTAACTTTTATATTCATTAACACTTCATTAATTCGGTTTTACACATTTCTTTTGTATTAAATAGTGCAAAACTTATTTTAATTCACTATTTAACTAAAACTTAACTTAACTTTTCAGAACTCCCTTCTCTTGATAAATCCCGGTGTTGGATCGACAAGGGCTGCAGAAGTCTGCCAATGCTAAAAGAAGTTCTACGCAAAAGAACTGAAGATGCCTCGGTGGTGGTATGGCCTGGGTTATTTTTTTTAACGCTGGCGAAGGTCGCCAACCCAAAAAAGAATTTTACGCAAAAGACTGATATTTGTGTTATTTATTTCTAGACTTTGGGGTATTATTTATTATTGCGTGGACAAATAGAATTGAACAAAAGTTCCATATTGAAATAAAAATTCTCAAGCGTTTTTGAGATTTAAAATTATTAGTCGGGATGCGAGATTTCACAAATTCACTAGTGGACCAATTACGTGTACGGAATTACTTAAAATTTCCCATAATTACGCGAAAAAAAACGCGTGCGATTTCGATTGTAGTCTAAATACAATTGAATTCTTTATTACATTTCGTTTTCCACCTATCCTTAAGCTAACAACATAAAATAGTCGTAATTAAAGTAACTTACAAAAAAGAGGTACGTATAATTCATTTTGTTAACTTAAAGTAATAGTTTAAGGTGAGTGTAAAGGTGTTAAATATTATTAGGGTAAGTATTTTTACATTATAAAAAAAACTTTATAATTTAAATATAATATTTTAATAATTTATTTTATTTAACTCAATGTTTTTTAGTTTTAGCTTTAGACATAAGTCGCTTGACGCAACACCGGCCATCTTGACGGCATCATGATCCTTTAACATCAGTGATGCGAGCTTATAATTGTGCCCGCCTCTTTCTCTCCTCTTTCGAAACCAATGGATTTTAGTTGAATTTTTGTCATTGAAGCTGAATGGCTTTTCAGTGCAATCACTGTCGAAAAATTTAGGGTGGTTCGAAAACCACTTCGTTAAAGTGAATCCGGCCGAGTTCAATATTTTAATTATTTCACTTCTAATAAGATCTAGAGACTCAAAATTTTCGAATCCTGTCAATATGCCATCGATATAAAAGTCTCTTTTAATGGCCAATGAGCCGAGTGGATACTTAGTTGTATTAGCATCGCTGAGCATTTGTTAACACCGTGTGCTGTAAGTGACTGTATGCTCTCAGAGATGCTCTCTCCACACAATAAGCTGAATATTTCCGTCTTCTTCATGCACCATTATTTAGCGGTACATTTTAGTAATGTCTGTCGTTAAAGCGTACCTGTGTAAACAAGAACGAAGAAGAGTTGAGTACAATTCTTCTTGGATGGTTGGGCCTATCATCAAAAGTTTATTTAATGAATTTTGAGATGAAGTATGACTCGAAGCGTCAAAAACAACACGTCATGTGGTTGTTGTGGTCCCGTGTCTCAAAACGCATTGATGCGGAATGAAATAGTGTAGCTCACTCGGGGTCTAATTGTTCGTTGGGCTCTGCATTCATTCATAAAGTCCAAATACATTTTACGAAGTTCAGGATTTTTCAACGTTCTTTTCTCTGGCCTGAAGAACAACAAAGCGGCGGGGACCGATGGATTGCCGACCGAGCTATTCAAACACGGCGGCGAAGAACTGATAAGGAGCATGCATCAGCTTCTTTGTAAAATATGGTCGGAAGAAAGCATGCCCAACGATTGGAGTTTAAGTATGCTATGCCCAATCCACAAAAAGGGAGACCCCACAATCTGCGCTAACTACCGTGGGATAAACCTCCTCAACATCGCGTATAACGTCATATCAAGCGTATTGTGTGAAAGATTAAAGCCCACCGTCAACAAACTGATTGGACCTTATCAGTGTGGCTTTAGACCTGGCAAATCAACAACCGACCAGATATTCACCATGCGCTAAATCTTGGAAAAGACCCGTGAAGGGAGAATCGACACACTCCACCTCTTCGTCGATTTCCAAGCTGCTTTCGGCAGCACGAAAAGGAGCTGCCTTTATACCGCGATGTCTGAATTTGGTATCCCCGCAAAACTAATACGGCCGTGTAAACTGACGTTGAGCAACACGAAAAGCTCCGTCAGGATCGGGAAGGACCTCTCCGAGGCGTTCGATACCAAACGAGGTTGCAGATGAGGCGACTCCCTATCGTGCGACTTCTTCAATCTGCTACTGGAGAAAATAATTCGAGCTGCAGAACTTAATCGAGCAGGTACAATCTTTTATAAAAGTGTACAGCCGCTGGCGTATGGCGATGACATTGTTAGTTCTGCTTTTTCCAGACTGGACAATGAAGCAAAGCAAATGGGTCTGGTAGTGAACGAGGGCAAGACGAAATATCTCCTGTCATCAAACAAACAGTCGTCGCACTCGTGACTTGGCTCTCATGTCACTGTTGACAGTCATAACTTTGAAGTTGTAGATAGTTTCGTATATTTGGGAACCAGCATAAAAACCACCAACAATGTCAGCCTGGAAATCCAACGCAGGATAACTCTTGCCAACAGGTGCTACTTCGGACTGAGTTGGCAATTGAAAAGTAAAGTCCTCTTTCGACGAACAAAAACCAATCTCTACAAGTCGCTCATAATTCCCGTCCTGCTATATGGTGCAGAGGCTTGGACGATGACATCAACTGATGAGTCGACGTTGAGAGTTTTGGAGAGAAAAATTCTGCGAAAGATTTATGGTCCTTTGCGCATTGGCCACGGCGAATATCGCATTCGATGGAACGATGAGCTGTACGAGATATACGACGACATTGACATAGTTCAGCGAATTAAAAGACAGCGGCTACGCTGGCTAAGTCATGTTGTCCGGATGGATAAAAACACTCCAGCTCTGAAAGTATTCGACGCAATACCCGCCGGGGGAAGCAGAGGAAGAAGAAGACATCCACTCCGTTGGAAGGACGCGCTGTTGTTAACTCGGCTATAATCGCGTAAGCGGTGTCTACGCCAATTAAGAAGTAGAAGAACTCCACAAGCGCTTTTTCTTCTGTCGCATTCCACTTATGTACCGGATTGAAACGGCGACCTTTTTTGTTTACACTGCAATAAGATCATTTGCAACCACATAAACATCAAAATATTTTCATATTTCACTTATATTCAACTTAATTTACCTGAATATCGTGGTTTCCTTCCATATTAATACCGAAATTTATTAAATTTATTAATTTTAAACACTTAAACGCCAATAATAAGAAAGTAAACAAATACATAGCACGCAGTGTTGTATCAGTCATATTTTAATTTTGCATGTGAAACAACAACAGTGTTGGTATGACAGTCATAAAAAATATGACAACATGACGATATGACACACTATGACACCTTGTGAATACCCTATATGTCATTTTATAGTAATATTCGGGTTATATTTGAACGTTTAGCTAGTTCCTGATAAAAAAAGTGGCAGAGTATTATTCAAATATCATTGAACATATGTATGTATATGCATCCATATGTTCATAAAGAGGCATTTGCATTTATATGCAATGTGCACACAATAATAATAAAATTGCGTATAGGAATTGTAAACTAAGTGGGTAAACACAAGTCATAAATTTATACTTTAAAAACACAGATCAAGCGCTGAACACATAGAGAGCGACAGACTGCAAACTACATCTGTCAAATAATAAAATACACACGTTCTTAAGGGCAGTGTTATTTTGACAGCTGCACGACTACACGACTGCACGCCGACAGTTGTCGTTCTCGCTAACTTCAATATCGCCCTATTTTTGCCAACGACAGTAGGACGACAGTAGAGTTGACAGTAGAATGGAAGATAGAAAGAGGAGGTAGAGTGGTGATGCCACTAATATGTAAAATGTAAAATTATTCACAGCTCTAACAAACTTGACGTTATTTTACAAATAAAAGCATAAAATAGCTATATTATGGCTCTATTATACCATTTGTAATAACAATTGATAATTTAAAGCAAAAATATTTACCTATTTACTTATTTTTTGCACAAAAAATTTAATTTTGAACAAAATATTAAAATTTCATTGAAGTGAAAGGAATTAGTATGGCCACAACGAAATTGTGTACATACAAAATGGACAACTGCGTTGTTTTGTGTACATGCCGGCCATTGTGTTGTTGGTGCTTCTCAAAATGTACGTGTAGTAAGATGAACAACGACGTTTTCAGTTCACTGTCGTGCTGCTGCAGTCTGTCGCGCTCTATGTGTTCACCACTTCAGATAACATTAAACTCACACACATATATTGAATTGTACACTTAAAAACAACCCCATCCCTGCCAGCCAGTCCAGCCCTAACCACGTTTTGAATACGTTTGAAGACAATTACACATATTTTCTTAAATTACTAACACCGACGCACACGTGTGGGTTCTTTTGTTTTTTAACCTTTACGCGATCGGAATAAAGTCGTCTAAAATCCTTAGAAACATGCTAAGCCATGGTCGAAATAACCATGTTAGGGTTAATGCATTTCGAATTTCACAAGTAGAATGTAAAGTGTAGATAATGTGGTTATCTCATTTCTTGTTCTTATTGAATGAGTGCGAAAGAGAAAACATAAGTGTCAATAGGGCTAATGATTGGGATATTCAAAGGGAAATAAAAAACGAGGGAAAATTGCGAGCCATTTGCAATTCTAGCGTGAAGAAAGGTAAGTGCAGGAATTTGCATATTCTAAATATATTTCAAATTAATAATTTTATTCCATTGTAGCTTTGAATATCAATATCTAAAGCGAAAAAAGATAAGGAACACTTTGAAACTATTTGTAAATTCATTTAATTAATTCCTATATCCCTCTTTAAAAATTCTCAATTCATCTACAGCAGAAGATCAATTTTGTTTGATGAGTTTTATGAAATTATGTATAATTGTCCTTCAAGACAGAGTCAGATGACCGTTCTTTATTGAATTCAAAATGCGACTGCCCGCTTACATTTTAAAATGAACTTATTCAACAAACTAATCGTGACAAATATGGTGGTGACAGCTCGGCCTCTCCTGACAGTAACTCGTCCCGAGTTATTCGTCATTATGAGCATCTTCAGGATCACCATCATCGTCTATTTCGGTTTCATCTTGTCGGATGTTGCAATTTGACTGTAGTGACGTTGCGTTCGCAGCATGGCTTTCCACTTGACTCGTGCCAATTTGATGTTTTGTATAGCTTCACTTCGTCGACCATTCATTTGCAGATGTTCCTCTTCGTTCTGGATCTTTGCTAGTACCACTTAAATCGCGTAAGGGAAAGTCGTATACCAAATTAATCGGCGCAAATTTCGTTGCCGCGTTTACCTTAGTATTTAAGGACCATTGCAGCATACGAACATGTGTATCCCAATATTTCGCCTCACTGGTCGATGCTCTCAAAAACGCCAATACTGCTTGATTAACCCGTTCTGCCAAACCATTCGAACGTGGTGTACGCACAGCTTCCTTAATATGTTGTATCTTGTTTTTGCCTCGCAATAGTTACTAAATGCTGTGGACGTAAATGCGGTACCTCTATCTGTTACAATTCGTTGCGTTAAGCTGAAGAAAATAGTGAAATCATTCAATGCATCTACGACCGGTTTGGTTTTCGTAGATCTAGTTGGGACAATTACCGAATACCTGGTGAGTGCGTCCACGATGACCAGAACGTACTCATGACCACGTCGAATTTTCACAAAAGGCCCAACATGATCCAAGTGTAAAGTGTGAATCGGTAAATTTGGAACCTCCATGCCATAGAGCTCGCATTCCTTGCGAATCGTTTCGCGACTGTAACAACACCCAATACACGACTTGAAAAAGCCCTTTGTAAAGTTCCTCATGCGCGGAAACCAAAAATATTGCATGATATTTTTTAAAGTAGTGTTGACACCGGAATGACCCACGTCGTCATGGCAGAGTTTAAGTATCCGCTATCGCATGCCTTTTGGAACAACTAACAAATTACTCCCATTCTTAATTAAGCGGAACAATCGGCGATTCTTCAAACAGAAACGTTTCCTTATGTCACTGCGTTGATTGCCAGTGTCTTTACCCTCGATTACGCGTATAATTTCATTCAGCTTGCTATCTTTCCTCTGCATGATGCAAACCCAATCGTCAACTGTCAGGCTCAAAATCTTACTAGATACGTCTTCTATCTGTTCGTCCTCTCTTATTGGTGCACGACTGAGCTGACTCGGCTCGATGTATTATGTCATAGTCGTATTCCAACAGCCGTAGTAGCCAACGCGCCACTTTCGGAATCATAGGTTTTGACATCTTTGCTGTCGTCATCGATGGTAAAACGTTTACCAAGCAAGAATATTCTGAAGCGTTCACATGTCTCAACCACAACGAGCACTTCCGGCTCGTATGCATGCCATTCTTTTCCTATTGCGTACATGCCCTCCACACTCATATCGTTGCATAAAAATATCGTCTACACCCATACTTGATGCGTCTGTATGGAGATCATGGTCCTTCGTGACGTCATAGATTGTCAAAATTGGGGCTTTACTTATCAACTCGATTGAACGCTGGAATGACTCTTCACATGTCGAGTCCCAAACGAAACCTACGTCCTTCTTCGTAAGCAGGGTGAGAGGCTTAGCAAACAATGCATATTCAACAATTTTTAAAAACTCCTCTAAGTAAAATAAGTTTTCTTCCTCCGTATCAGTAGCTATAATCACCTCATCCACATAGCTTACAACTGCTTTATTCAACGGTGCAACCAGCTGAGTCATCATTTTTTGGATTGTACACGGACCATTCCGCAAACCAAATGGCATTCTATTAAACTCATAATGGCCATTGTGCGTTACAAATGCGGTAAAAGGTTTCAACGTGGTGAAAAACTTTTTACCAAACAGTGTCGCCAAAACGCCATCAACTGTCGGCATCAACCACGGTTGTTTTTCAGTTACAGCATTTAACTCATGGAAATCGACGCACAACCTTTCCTCCCATTTTTCTTACGCACCATAGCTACTGGTGAAGCATACCTATGTGGATTCAGATCTACACACAATACTCAACTGCATTAACTCATCTACGATTTCCTCAACAACACGCTGTTTAGGAATTGGAATATTTTATGGTTTCTTATATATTGCTTTCGATGACGTTAATTTGATATTCATTCTGAACCGCCTTGATATACCCAGTTCAGGTAACTTTTCATCGAAACAATTCGCGTATATATTCACCATTTCAACTAACTTTTGCTCCATACCTACCCTTAACTCAGCACCTACTAAGATATATATCTATATATATATATCTAAGACTTCCCTTTTAATTTGATGATTGTGCACATGCCTTCTTCAATGACTACAGTGCCTTTGGATACTCTACTTGCCACTTCTGGCGTTTGCTGTTGTTTGTATTGAAATTCATGTGGCTTAAATTTATTCTTCCCGCTCGGTGGTATATTCAACAGCGGTTGTAATAAATCAGAACACTTAGTAAACTTCATTGCACTTAACTCAAATTATCGTTCATTAACCCATTAAAAATATATGTATCGTTTTATTGACATATCGTCAATATTACCTCGTCGGTTATTGCTAGCATTTTATAATAAAATTCATCAATTTTCTCACCCTTACCCCTTTTTGTATTCATCATTCTTATATGTGTGTCTGCAGAATTTCTAACTCACGGAAAATCTGCCAAAAAAGAAACTACAAAATCACTCCACTCACGATATACTGGCTGTGCATCAGCCCATCGCTTAGCCACTCTCCGCAGTCTACTGAGAACAGCGTGTACGTGTTATCAATGGGGTTCAACTCAGGCAGAATCGCTGCTATTTCACTTGGTGTATAACCTCTGCCTCTTGTTTGTTGAAACAAGGCATTGATCGTTCTCTATGTTCTTCATGCATTTCTGTTTGTGGCGTTGTTAGCAAGTGCGCATTTGACGCATTAATTTCTTGTGCCGCAATTACTGGTAACGGTTGTTGCATGATGAACGGTTGATTCGGATGGCACGACGTAGGTGGTTGCTGCATACATATGCAGATATGATGACGGTTGCATATATGCATACGACTGTGCATATACATACGGCTCTGAAGATAAATTGCGTTCTACTTGCGACGCAAATGATGCTAACGACGTTGGTATCTGCGCTTGCGTAACTGGGTGCACTGTTGCCCGAATGTCCGGAACTGTTGAACGAAGAGTATGCAGTTGTGAGGTTTGCATTTCCACTGCGCCACATAACGCACTAACCTGCACCTCCAACTGCGTCCTTACTCGATCGTTGTTCAACTATGGCTCATCATTCTCATGCTGATCTTCACCACTTCCCTACGCTAACTCTGCGCCACATGCTTCACTTGACTCCATAACCTGCTTTACCAAATCCGAATTTACATCTTGGAGTCGGCTTATTAGCTCGGCTTTTGCGCCGCTAGTCTTTAAATTCAACTTTTTCAACGATTCTTTCAGTTGCACTACTGTGGAATTATTTAGATCTATCCCACTTCTGAAGTCTGTCTTTCAAGACAGAGTCAGATGACCGTTCTTTATTGAATTCAAAATGCGACTGCCCGTTTACATTTTAAAATGAAGTTATTCAACGTAAAAATGAATGAATGAATATATACAGTAGAACAAATAAAAATGAATGTGTATTGTAATAAATTGTAGAGATGCCAATCGTGACAAATATGGTGATGACATAAAATTTGTTTATATATACATATAGTATTTAATAAATAAAATGACCAGTGCGGTTGGTTGACAAATATTTGTGTTACGTGCTTTAGGTCTGCGCAGTGCTAAAATTATGTGAAAACAAATAAATAATACTGGTTAATTGTAGTGTTAGTGAAACTATAAGTATATTTTGCTGCGTGTGAATTTTTTTGGTTCATTAATTTAATTTTTATTTTTTTAGATTTTGTGTTTACAATTCTCACCGAAGAGAGTTTTATATATTCATATTTCATTAATATTTTATTATATTATATTACATTATTAACATTATTGGGTTACTTGCAACGTGTTATAAAGCTTTGTAAAATCATAAATTTTTATACTAGTTTAAAAACTTTGTTGTTGGATTGCATACTAAAATAAGTTTACGCAAATGCAACTTTGACGGTTATGTTTTCTGATCGTTATAACTTGTAAGTTTATGAGACTATGTGAAATCCCTAAATACATATATCATATTACATTATTAATATATTATATTATAGACATGTTATTTTTACATCTTAAAATGAACAAAAGGTCATTTTCTAAACTTTTTTGTAAGAAAAATTAAAATTTTAGGGCTACAGTTGCGAAGTTTGGCAAATTAAATGAAGATAGTAGTATATTAGAAAGCGATGATATAAAATCCACAAGCAGGGCAGCAGTTTCTGACAGATTCTGTGAAGTAACAGATAGTTGTAGGGAAAGAATAGGTGGTTTAGCTATTGATGAGTAACTGGAGTATAGTAGTGATAGAGAAAATGACAGATTTTTGTTCGATGATGACGATGTTGACGTTTGTGTAGAAAGAAAGAACAAAGATGTTAGTGAAGAGCTTTGAAAGGAATTGAAGACATGGGCTGTTAAAAATAACATATCCCAATATAGTTTAACGGACCTTTTACAAACCTTAGATAGTCCAGGTATTAAAGTACTGCCGTTAAGTGCAGGGACTCTTTTAGGTACAAGTCAGCAGGTAGGAGAATAAATCTGTAGCTGAGGGTGAGTTATTGTATTTTGGTATACAATATATTTTTAGTTTTCCAGATTTTGATCTTCTCGAAAGAGTTTCTATAGATGTAGGAATAGATGGACTTAAATTGTAAATTGTTCCAATAGGACATTATGACCAATTTTAGGTCATGCAATAGGCTTCCCTAACACAAGACCTTTTACAATCGGGAATTTTGTGAAGAAATAAAGTTCTTGCAAGAAAACGGAGCTAAAGTAGGATAGAGCCAGAATTTGAAAGAGTTTAGTGCTAGGCTTATTGCTTGTGACGCACCAGCTCGCGCATTTGGTACTGGTGTAAAGTCACACGCTCGGAAGAATTTGTTTTTTTTTTGCAATATCTATTTTATTTATTGAATCTGTTTTTTGGCTTAAAAGCCTAGCAATAAGTTATAAAATCTTAAATATTTTTAAAAACTAGACAATCTCAAGCAAGTGATTGAACGGTTTTGATTATACGTTACTCCCTAGTACGCGGGCATATCTCTTCTTTTAAGACGTGTTTGATCGCAGGAATGTACCAAAGCATTAGCCAAAGGGTTTTGGTGATCTCGGAGTTGAGATAAATATTTAATTCAGCTATCTTCTACTTCTTTCCTTACCATAGGAATATCAAAGTCTTTATGGATATTTCATTGCGCATGTACCATGGTAAACACGCGATTGATCTTAGCATTTTTGATTGAAACCTTTGTATTATATCAATATTAGTTGCGCAGGTCGTACCCCACAGTTGAATGCCATACATCCAAATCGGCTTTATCACCGCCTTATATAAAGAACTTTGTTGTTTAGGCTAAGTTTGGAGTTTTTATTTAATAGCCAATTTAAATTTGCAGCTCTTATCTTCATGCAAGTTATTTTACTAGATATATGTTTTCTCCACGTAAGTCTTCTTTCTAGGTGAATACCAAGATAAGTTGCTTCATTCACTTGGGGTACTAAAATGTTGTTAATTTTTACTGCCGGACACATTTCCGGTCTTAGCGAAATCGTAACATGCCTACACTTTTGTTCATTTACATTTATACGCCAGTTGGCTAGTCATTCTTCGATAGACCTTAAGTGCTCGGGTAATATTCTTTATGCTATTATGTGGCATTTGTTACGGATCACTAAAGCTGTGTCATCCACAAAAGTTGAAGTTAATATATTATTAACTGTTGGAAGATCTGCTGTATATATGATGTATAGAGTTGGGCCTAAAACACTCCCCTGTGGTACACCAGCCCTTTTTTGTCATTCATCAGATATGAAATCTTCCACTTTTACCATAAATTGTCTATTTTTCAAGTTATACTTCTTATACGAGTTCGGAAAAGGTTGCGACAGATTCAGGTTGCACAACCATGCTCAATATGAATCTACGCAACCTTGTCTGCGAAGATGTTCGAGCAGCAAGCGAAGCGGTGACAATCGGCGATCGCTTGTTCGTTTCTTTCGGCACAGCTCGGCTTTTCTACCAACAACACAATGTTGCCATGCTTATGCTGTTGTTGTTTTTGTAGAACAATGTTTCAATTTTATGTTGGTGACATATTCAATTTAAAATAAATTCTGTTGGGATTCGAACCTACGTGCTCGTCGTCACTTTTGAAGCGCTTACCACCAACACCACCATTGACACTTGAATTGCGTTGTCCTAATTATGGTTTGGTTATGCATGAAAGAAATATACATTGGATCGCCGATTGTTACCTCTTTCCTTGCTGCTGCTGCGCATATGTATGTTTGTATGCTTGTTCATTATTGAAGTTATACTCCTTTTTCTTTCCTTTGTCTTTCATTTCTGCGAATTCTCAACTATTTTATGTGCCCTTTTATTGAAATACCCTGCGTTGGCCGTTGAAAAATTAAGGCTATACTTTGCAGGATTATTTCTGTAGTTAGTCTTCATTTACATTTTTTGGAAATCGACCCGCATGACGAGGTATATCGTTTTATCTGACAGCGTGAAGTTTAAGAAGTTCATTTCTAATTTTGTCTCGTGTGGATATTAGAAATGATGTTTCTTCGAAAATCATTCGCTTACAACGGATAAAACGACTTCTGAGTGGTGATTCTAATGAATGAATTCCTTTTGGTTGAAACGCTCTGCGTTGGCCGTTGAAAAGTTAAGACTATACTTCTCAGGATCATTCATTTCTTCAAAGAAATTAATGACCTTTAGAAATAAGCATATTTGCATTATTTCGTTGTCATTTCCATATTCGTAGCAATAGAATTTCTATGGCATAAGTAAAGTAAATACGTATGATCGTGAATACATATCGACGCAGATTTTTGCGAGAAGCACCAGAAAATGGTGCAATTTATGATTTTTAGCTTTTGCCATTGTCGCGAAAAGACGACTTGTTGGCAAATGCATGCTCGGGGAGATAATAAATTTATAAAATGTGAATTTAAGTTTTCTAGTTTTCTTTCATACAAAATGATATGCATTTCTTGGAATATCACTAAGAAGTATAACTTCATCCGCGCGTAGGGACTCCACGCACCTTTTTTAAATAAGACTCCAATGTTTTATACAATTTTTAAGGTAGAATGTTTTTAATCTTATATAAAAGGTCTTTATGCCACACCTTATCAAACGCCTGAGCCACATCTAGAAATATAGCTGAACAGTACTCTCTGTACTCAAATGCTTTTCCTATTTCGTTAGCAATTTACTTACTCTATCGTGCTACTTATATTTTTCACGAAACCCGATTAGTGCGTTGGTATTATATTATTTTCGTGAAGTAAAGGAGTCATATTTGATAGTAACACTTTTTTAAATATTTTAGAAAGACAGGGTAGAAGACTGATTGGTCTGTATGAAGACAGCTGTGTTAAGTCTTTCCCAATTTTATGTACATATCAAGATATACTACGACTTTTTCCATGATAGGATAGTATTCGAGATTAAGAATTGCTTTGAAGGGCAAAGAGAGCACTTCTATAATATCTATATATTATCATGTCCTGGTGACTTTTTTTGGGTTAAGTTACTTTATTATTCTAATAATTTCAGAAGGTGAGGTCTTAAAAGACTCGAGTGACTCGTTAACTGTGTTGGGTAAGCTGGAACACTCAAACTTGTTCTTTGGGCAATTAGGTTGAAATACCTTTTCTAGGTGATTTACAAAACAATTAACATTTTCTTCGTCACTTCGAGTCCAATTTCCATTCATGTCTCGTATAGGTATGTTGGAGTCAGTTGGTGGCTGCATGGACTTTTGTGCGTTCTAAAGGGAGTTTTGCTTGCTTGAATTTGGACACAGCTTCTTTATATACATTTCAGTGTTGAATTCTTCCTTCCGTTTAAGCGCTTTTTTTAATTTACGTATATACGATTTTTTATAGTTATTGTTGTAGCTTGTAATTGCGCTGTGGCATAAGATTCTAATGCGTGGTGACTTAACCGTTTTCTAACCAACACTGCTGTTCCTCCATGTGCCTTTCCATCTGGGTGGTTTGTAACATAGAGTCTAAATCCCGGCATAAAGAAATTGTTTTTGTTCGTAAGATGAGTTTCTGACAATAGCATTACATCAAAATTATTTTCATCCTGAAATCTAATAAGTTCTAGTTTATGTTGGTTAACACCGTTAGCATTCCATAAACAAACGTTCAATACACTCATTTTTTACTTAAAAAAGTTTGCAACATTTGGTTTTGTGATGTGATTATTTCTTGAATCATATTTTGCATTGAAGCCATAAAATGAGTAAAATTGAAAATCATAGTTTCAACGATTCCATTTGGTTGGTTTTGGGGCAATTGCATTTGTACAGTATTGCCTTTCACCAAGTTTGCATAGCTCCCTTGTGTAGCATTGTCTTTAGGATTTACTGGTTTTGAAATATGGACGAGGATTTCAATATTTTCATTAGGAGGAATACTCAACATTTGGTTACGACGTGCTTGAATGTCCTGTGACAACTTCGATTTCAAATCTTTATATACAGGACAACCCCTGTAGTTAGCAGTGTGATTTCCTCCACATTTGCTGCATTTTTAATTTAAATCCTCTTTTTTAAGTCTACATTTTGAAGTAGGATGCAGATCACCATACATCACACAGAGACTGCGTAGAGTGCAATATGCTTTCGTGTGTCCATACTCTTGTCAGTTTGTACATTGTACTGGACCATTTCTCTTATGTGGTTCCTCAACGGTGATTCTGCGATGGAGTAGATTTTTAAATTGTAAATCGGATGTATTTCTTTTTCTTTAATTGATTAGGCATTTCTATTTTGAACATTGGCTGTGGTACTTTGTTTCTATTAAATATGTATATTACAAAAGTTTTAATACCAAAACCGCATTTCTCCAATGCTTCTTTGATTTCATTAGAGTCTACGGCGGACTATATACCCTTAATTGCAACTAGATCCTTAGAGCTCTTCAGTTGATACTAATAAAGTATTATTAATAAATAATAATATTATATAATAAATAATAATATGTGACAAAAATTAAACGATTTCCATAAAGTCTTTTTGAGTGTAGGACTGAATTTTTGTTTCATCTATATTGCCCTTTTCAAATGCATTATATGAAAATTGTTAGTACCTACTATTTCATTTAATTTCGGAACAAGAGTATTACTGCTAGGCTCACGCAAATACTACATTGGAGGTGGTTTGGCATTAACGACTGTGGTGGGACCCTTCGCATCGTCGTTTGAACCATTGCTTAATATGGCAAATCTGTTGCTATTTATGATTTCTGGCTTTTTGCCATTTGGCGTGCCTGGTTGAAATTTTTGGTATTGACCGCTGATTTAATTTGACTTAATTTCCTTTTTACGTTAATATAGCGATCAATACCAGTCTGAACAGACGACCCTTTTTTGCTTGGTACATTCTCACCTTGCATTTTGTTTTCCTTCGCTGTCCAGGTGCTTGCTGGTACCTGCATACTGGTTGCTGTCAGCGCATTTGTTGTTGCCCGATTGCTGTTCTCTGCTGCTTCTGCTGACCGCACTTGCTTAGTTGCCCTTTTAGCTGATCGCTGCAATGATGAGACATCGCCTCACCGGCCTTGCTGGTGAGGCTGAGCAGCACTCATTTTTGTTTGTTTGATTATTTTTCTTTTTTTGCTTTTACTTTTTGTTTCGTACACAATTTGTTTATGTTTAATAATAACAATTTGTGTGCACTTTTTGTTATTTGTTTGTTTTCTTTTTAATAAATTTTTGGATTTTTAATTTTTGCTTGTTTAACAAAAATTAATGTAAAAAAATTATATATTTGCATTATCATTTTCTTTTGCTACAATCCGGTATTCGCCTTCTAAGTTGCGAAAAATCTCGTAGAGTAGAATCCACCATTGCCAATGAATTGTTGAAACAATTTCTTATGTTATTTAGTAATTTTTATGGACGACATTTAGTTAATTTCATTATTCATGGTCTTTTACATTTAACTGATTGCGTTCAAAAACTCGGGCATCTAAATAATTTTCGGCATATGTTTAAATTTGAAAATCATATGCAATATTGGACACGAACCCCAATAAGATTTTACAGCTTTTGTATCGCCGAACCACATTCGTAGCGTATGGCTACCCAACTCTAACCAAATAAAAGTGGCGATACTGTGTTAGTACTGCAAAACATTCCAGACACCCTTCGAAGAAGAGAATATCGGCAAGAAGAAATTATAAAACGGTTATCAGCTGTAGAAAGTGCTCCTGCTGAGAAGGTGTTCATTGAAATAAAATTATTATATTTTAAGATTATTTTAATTATTTATTACTTTAAATTTCAGATGCCCGAACGTGCGGAGATGCAAGCACAAAGCCAATTATTGCGGGAATTAAAGGTGCTCTCTGTAAAATCCCACGGCAGTATAAGCCGCATCAAAGACGACGTGGTAAGTGAGAAGCAGATTCCGTTGCAAAGCTCGCTTGCTTCCTGTGTCGTCAGAGGAAACAGAGCTGAAGGTGGAGAAGCACCTTACGCTGACACTATATTAAGTTTGTCTTTCTTTCCCTATATGTATATATAAATATTTATAGATAATTATACATTTATAGGCGGCCATCATCCTAAACCTAAAACCTAAAAAAATGGTCGATAGAGAAGGTAATGCAGTCATTATTTAGCTTCGAGTTGGTGCGGCCATACAACTGCAATGGGAAAGCGGGCAAAAAGTGAGGTAAGTTCTCTGAGCGCCATTCACTCGGGAGTGGCCAGAAACTATTCTTTTATGAATGGCTCAAGCAGCTCTCGGCTTGCGGTCTTTGACCAAGTATCCTCTGGCTAGCCTAAGAACATCCGTTTGAAAGCGAGCTAAAGTGAGAAGGCGAAACGCCCCCTTCACAGAGTTGTGCGCTGGGTTTGGGACCCGCCACGTAACAATGAAGGATTACCAACTGCCTTCGATGAGAGATCCCCCTTTTGATGACGACCATGGCAAACGAAATAAAGACTAAGATTTGAGGGCATGAACCTGGAATGACCGGTCCCTTAATTGGGAAGGGGCCGCTGCCCAGCTGGTTGATGTCCTCATTGAAGTGTAGGCTGACATCACCGCCGTCTAAGAAATGCGATGAACGGGACAAGGACTGAGGCGAGTAGGTCTTTGTGGCAGTTACTACAGAGGCCCTATAAAGCAGCGCAAGTTTGGTGTAGGATTCGTGGACACTCCGGTGGATGAACGTCTAGCCACTAGCCTACCTGACTGTCTCCGGATCGAAATACCACCAACCAGATCGATCATGTTGTGATAGACCGGAGACACGTCTCCAGTGTTCTAGACGTGCGTGCTCTCCGAAGTCTTAACATCGACTCGGACCACTATATTGTTGCAGCCAAGATTCGCACCCGCCTCTGTGCAGAAAAGAACGCACGTCAACAAACACAAGGAAGGTTCGACGTCGAGAAGCTGCAATCGCAACAGATTATCCAACGATTTTCTACTCGGCTTGTATTCCTGCTCTCTGAGAGCACTCGCCAACAACTCAGTATAAAGGGAACTACAGCTGCTGGCGTATACCGATGCACCGTTAGTTCTGCTTTCTCCAGACTGGACAAGGGAGCAAAGCAAATGGGTCTGGCAGTGAACGAGATCAAGACGAAATATCTGCTGTCATCAAACAAACATGTCACTCTCACTTCACTGTTGACAGTCATAACTTTGAAGTTGTAGATAGTTTAGTCTATTTAAGAACCATTATAAACACCACGAACAATGTCAGCCTGGAAATCCAAAGCAAGATAATTCTTACCAACAAGTGCTACTTCGGACTGAGTAGGCAATTGAGAAGGAAAGTCCTCTCTCGACGAACAAAAACCAAACTCTATAAGTCACTCATAATTCGCGTCCTGCTATATGGTGCGGAGGCTTGGACGATGACAACAACTGATGAGTCGACGCTGCGAGCTTTCCAGTGAAAGTTCTGCGAAAGATTTATGGTCCAGGCCACGGCGAATATCGCATTCGATGGAACGATGAGCTGTATGAGATATACGACGACATTGACGTAGTTCAGCGAATTAAAAGACAGCTACGCTGGCTAGGTCATGTTGTCCGAATGGACGAAAACACTCCAGTTCTGAAAGTATTCAACGCAGTACCCGCCAGGGAATCAGAGGAAGAGGTAGGTCTCCACTCCATTGGAAGGACCAAGTGGAGGAGGACCTGGCTTCGCTTGGAATATGCAAATTGGTCCCGCAAGCACCAGACATTAATTCTATCCAAAACATCTGAAACTTTTTGGAAAACCGTATTCTAAAACATCGAAATTTGATATGCAATATTTAATGTTAAATATTCATATATTGAAATGGATAGAAACAAACTAAAAATTTATTCGTTTTATAACAAATAAACGTGTCGTAATTTAATAGAACTAGGTGTATGTAAACTTTATTGGTCCATTGTATAAGTGCTTTTATTTATGACAGTTTTTTATTTAGTATTTATTTCATTGTGGGGTTTCTTTGAACATGCTTACTAGTTTAGCGTCAGCAAAGCCGAGATACTATCAAATATCCATACATACATGCATACATATGTACCAGAGAGCTGCAACGAGTATGATAAAATCAGAACAAACAGTCGTGCCAAAAACACAATCAAATCAATTCAGTTCAGCATAGTCAACATTGTTGATCAATTCGAGTAGCCGCCAGCGTCAACTGATCTGATGCAATACGAACAATCTGTTCTTCGGCAATCACGATCGAGTAAACGGTATGGCTGGCTTCGGTTCCAATCGTATCATGCCAGTTCAAAGCGTTGCGACGATTGTTTGAATTGATGTGAAACTTTGGGTAAACTATAAGTAAATCTACGAGTAAATCTTTGGGTAAATCTATGAGTACAGCAAACAACAACAATTTTCTGCTGGACTGATTTGAATCATGTATGTATGTATATATGTACATACATATATAGCATATGTATATACACACATACATGTATATACAAACATATGTATTTGAAATAGAACAGAAGTGCACCAGTAAATCAGTGTTTAGGGGATGATACACAAACCGAACGCTGTCGATCATTTCAATCATTGAAGCATGAGTTTGCATCACTTCGGGTATTTTCTGCTGATGCGAACGTTCATAAACAAATCAGGAATAAGCTGATCGCTAGTGATTCAAAGCTGTTCTCTATCGCTGATTTAAAGGCAAACGGTGCGCTTCGTGTACATGAACCGAACTGACAGAAACAAACAGAGTAACGGATCAGTACTTAAGTATAAACAAAAATGTATTACTCGTTGCAGTTCTCTGATATGTATGCATATAAACAAACATATACATTTATATGCAATGTGCATACAATAATAATAAAACACAAGTCATAACTTTACATTTAAAAAATCCAGATCAGATAACATTAAACACACACACACACACATGTATTGAATTGTACACTTAAAAACAACCCTATGTCGCATAAGACATATACATACAGACATATACACATACATATACTTATATTCAATTATATGTATAAGATAAGATCCTAAAATAGTACATATGCAATGAAAACACAAAATAAAAATTAGAATGAAATAATTCTCCCTCGATGCCATTCTTTCATTGCCCCCCACCAGCGGTATGCTTTGTTAGAAACATTGAAGGAGAAGAAAAATATGTGTTATGTACTGGTTTTTTATGAAGTTTGCTAACTTTGTTACATTTCCTTTTAGACCAAAACCAAAGGACCAAATTTGTAAATTTATGCTATGTTTTTGCCACACTCCTTTCTGCTGTTACTGTAGGTTTTCTTTAAATTATTTTAATTAATTTTAAGTCTTTTGTTTTAAAAATGATTGAAAAAGAAGACATTTTTAATTTCAATTGTCATTTTCTTTGTTGATTTGTTGAAGAAACTTCCTGTTTCTGTTGGCAAATTTGCATTTTTCTGCGCAAATGGAAAGACAAATTTTGACATTTGAAATTCAAAACAAACACAGTTGCTAAATATAGTCGTAAGGTGAATGCATTAAATTGATGTTCTGTTAATCATTAAGAGAGTTTTAGACAAGTACTACGCTACTTGCATTCGATACTCACCCATCCGTACTTGCATATCCTTATATAGTAAATATAAATATATTTACATTAAGATCAAATAAGAAAACATGTTATTTTTACTTAACTCCATCTTCTAAATTTTAGCTTAGGAGGTGTGTAAAATTCTGACGTTCAAAATTGTCTTTTCATCTATCCAAATTTTTATTTTAATGTCCACGTCAGAAAAATTAACATTTCCGACAATCCAAATTCTTCATTAAACTGTATATATTAAAATACATAACTATATCCAATTATCATCTTGACAATCTAGCTGTACGCGAAATCAAAAATTCGAACAGCTATTTCACCACATTAAACACAATTTTCGCACATTTTTTACTTCAAACTAATTAAATGTTTATAGTTTAACATTTAAATACATCCACATTTTTCACTTTTTGCAGTTTTTTTACCTAAGAAATCTTTATTTTAAAAATCACTTTTTACACTCGTAGTGAGCACCATTTACTCGTATGTGCTAACAGTTATGAGGAAATAGAGCGCTGCCATATGATAATAAGCAAATATAAGCAATTCGCTGAATTTCTCTATTTCGATATAATTCCTCTTTCTTTATTTAGCAATCTTATATAGTTCTAATAAAAACAAGTGTGTCTATAAATTATATTTCAAATTAAAATGAGTATAGACAATCTTTCCATGCATATGGATTTTTTCTTATTTAAATTTAATAAACAACTAGTTAATATTATGTAATAATATTAGGTAATAAAATACTTAGAGGAGTACTACGCGAAAGTACTTCAGTCACCCCGGGTATTGGCTCGACCAGGGTTATTTTTTACTTATTTGTGTTTATTAAACATAAATCGCATATTATACATATATACTATATATGGAATATGTATATGGAAAAAGTGTTCACAACTCAATATTATAACTTGAAAAATGTGGGAAAGTATTTTATATTATAATTAATATAGAAAAAAGAATCACGCAAAATAACAAACTAAGAAAAATCGTTAAGATTCCTACAAATTCGGGGTAAAATGTGGCAACGCTCGTTTTCCTCATAATTGTAAACAATCTCACCTTTGCAACGATGAGTGTGCTAAATGATTTTTAAATTAATAAATTTAGGTAAAATATTACAAAATAAAAGTGAAATGTGAACTTATTTCAATGTTTAGAGTGTATATTTAAATATACCAAGTGAAGAGTGTAAAAAAATTTACTGAAACATAGAGAAATATCATGTGTTTTTAATGCAAATTTTTGAATTTTTAATCGGGTATATTTTAAAAAGTATAAATTATTTTTCCACTATTTTTGCATCCGAACATACCCCATTTATATGGAAATTTTTTTACCCCTCCGCCAAAGTAATTGGAATCGTGCCGTTTTTAAATACATATAATGCATTCTATAGGTGTTTATGGACATTTGAAAGCTCGCCTTTAAATTGAACATATATGACAAAGTCTAAATCGCGATAATAGCGTTCATTTGGATTTCTTTTAAAGGTACCTACAACTGTTTGTTTCCAGTGGGTATACGTAGCCTCAGGGAAAGTACTAAAACCTAGTCACTTGTGACATTTTGTAAATTCAAAATTGAAGCATGCAACAAGGGCCTGTACAAAATTGTTTCACAAATCAGGTTAAACGGAAAGGAGAACTCCAAGTCTTCAGTGATTCAGTCACGGCAACTTTCCAGATGCAACTCATATCAAATCCATAAACATCATCCCACGAATTATTTTTTCATATTTATATTGCCGCAAAAATGTATAAAGTAGCACGGTGTCGGAACATCATACTCCAGCATGAATTTGTAAAAGAAACAATACCTACCTAAAAAAATATTTAACTAAAAAATAGTGGGTGAATTTTATAATAACGTTTCCCCCGATTTCGTATTAAATTGAGAATGTTACGGAGAGAGGAGGTTCTCCAGGTTAAGAATATATGTATGTATATACATAGTTGCCGACAAGGCTTTAGTATACCACCCCACGATTTCAGGGTTAAAAGTGGTATGGTTGGATAGAGCTGATGCTCCAGATTAAGAATCTATATATTATTCTAAGGCAAGGCGCTTATTTCCAGAGATCTACAAAACGTACAGAGGCAAATAATACATCAAATTAAAGTGTGCGATCTGAAACTTTGCACAAATTTTACAGATTTTAAATTCATTGAACCACTTTTGATATATTTGCGTTTAAAGTTCTTCAATTTTTACATTATGCTAATATAAGCAGCGCTTCTACAGAAAAGAGCATATATGTAGGAGAATGAATAATTAAAAATGTTTCTGTCATTTGCTTTCGTTACACACATACCCACATACGCGAAGGCGCAAGTGCGAAATCTAACAACAACAATGTTGTCTGGTCGGTAGCAAAATGACAATAAGCATAGATAACTTGATACGAGACTCTTTGGTTCGAGAGAGAGCTGTCAAAACTCGCATTTTTTATAACATTTGCCAATGATGCCACTGCTGAAAAATATTAACTTGTGTATTTAATAAATTATACAAAACACTAAATTAAACACTTTGAAAATGCATACATACATATATATGTAAATGCTAAAATGCAAAATCATTAATTAATTTACATAAACATTTATTTTGCCAAAATATGTTCGCACAGTTTCATTTCACACTAATTTCGTCACGTAAATAAAGCGCTGCTTTCCTGGCATCCCGCCTTTTTCACTAACTGCTGGTTGACGGCACCCTGATTGTGTTTTGTTGCCAGCTCAGAAAACAGATCAGCTGCAAGCGAGAGAGCAAGAAAAGAGATTCTAATCAAGTTATCTATGACAATAAGAGAATGACGAATATTACAAATTACAAATGTTTGCTTTGGCATGTGCACTGGTACATACATACATATGCATGCGCTAAGGCGCTATCTACGATTTGACATGCGCTCTCTTCTATGTTGCACGAATATGTATGTACGAGCTAAGGAACACTGCGCTTTGACATGCATACTCTACTTTGTTTTATATTCACACATACATACTTACAAACATATGTATGTATATACATATGTATGGGCGAAGACGCAAGTGCAAAATCTAACAGAAATATTGTTATCGGCGTTATTTTGATTAGAAGTGTTGTTGCGTTAGGTAAGCTTTGAGTCAGTTCAGTTTTCTTCCAAAAGTCAAGGCGGCTATTACCAGCGAATACATACATACTACATCGAATTTCAGTTCAGATTCAGATTAATTATTAAAAATAAAATGCCAAACCAAAGGCGAATTAGACGAAAAAGGAGTTTAACAGGTCGAAGAGAAGAGGTGAATGTTATAGATAAAAAGGAATTTTTAATTGTTAATGTATGTATGTATATGAATTGACCTATTTTATTAGAGCCGTAGTCATGCAAGATCTATGGCAAGTTATTTCAAAGCTGCCCTAAACTCCGTAGTTCTTCCGGAGTATAGTTCGCTTGGGGGTTTACACTGTAAAGCAAAACATTTCGGAAGTGAAAAGGTACCTGTACTTTTCGTTGTTTTATATTCGTAATATATGTATACACATACTTATTGTCTTAATATTTGGTTGAAATTGTTACTAGGTAAGAAATGGCTTTACGACATGTTGTCATGGCGGAAAAGTTAAACTTCAAGAATTACGTGTACCTGAGTTTTTGAAAACTGTGTTAGAAAATGATTTGAGCTCTTGGCGGAGACACTATTTGGAGAATATTCGGCAGCTAAATAGTTCGTTTGCTGTTGCATCATTCGAAGCGAAAATTGCGGAGCCTACAAGGCGCGGACCATATTGCTTCCGAATACATGGATCAATATATCATAGGGTAGGTCCATTGCATGCAGATCATCCTTCAGAATCCTCCTACGCCCAGCTGTTTATTCTTGACACGGATCAAGCAACTGATATAAGGGCACAACATAATTCAAACTGCGATAGGTATTTGCTGAGAGAAATCCACGAAATGCTTTCAAATATTAACCCCTTGGCAAATGAGTATAAGCATATGGCACAGGTTGAACGCGAAGAGGAACAGAGGGCCAGAGAAGAAAATCGCAATGCTCGCCGAATTAGCATGCTACTTTTGCTTAGATCGATTATTACGTGATATTCACCAAAATGAAATACCTTTTGGTGGAAAGGTTATTTTATTAGGTGGTGATTTCAGGCAAGTTCTTCCTGTGGTGCCCAATAGCTCACGCGCCGCTATAGTTGGTAATTGTTTGAAACGGTGCTCACTTTGGAAATTTTTTAGGTGTCTCAAACTATCAACGAATATGCGTTCTAAAGAATCCTTATACAACAGTTTTCTTTTGCGTGTTGGAGAAGGTCGAGAGCTCTCTCCAGAGTCGAAAATCAATATACCAGAAGAGATAATTTTGCTAAATGAAAATTTAGTGGATTGGGTATTTCAGCCTCAGTCTGGTGTTATTAGTCAAAACTATTTGAAGGATCGGGCAATTTTGTGTCCAAAAAAAGATCACTGTACGATAATAAATAGCGAAATAGTAAATATGTTGCCCGGTGAAGAAAGGGTATATTATAGCGTGGATACTGTCGTTTCTGAAGATCCTCAAGAGCATGTCGGATTCCCTACAGAATTTCTAAACTCCCTTAATTTCAGTGGAGTAGCGCCTCATGAGTGAAGGCCTAAGGTTGGAACAGTTGTGATGTTAATCCGCAATCTTAGTACATATGAAGGGTTGGTCAATGGGACTCGCTTGATAGAAAAAGCACTACATTGTAATTGTTTGGAGGTCGAAATTTTAACCGGTGAATCACAAGGGAAACAAATTTTATTGCCCCGTATAAATTTACAGCCCAGCGAATCAAAACTTCCTTTTATTTTAAAGCGTCGCCAATTTCCAATAATTGTAGCATTCGCAATAACAATAAACAAATCTCAAGGGCAGACTCTAGCAAGAGTTGGTGTTTTCCTCAAGGAGGATTGTTTTACGCATGGCCAGCTGTATGTCGCATTGAGTCAAGTACGATCTTCTCAAGATATCAAAGTTAAGACTTACGACCACAATAAAACCACTACGAATGTAGTTTTCCATGAAGTACTTGAATAAATTGAGTTTTTATAAAAAAATTTTTTTTACTTTTTTCATTTTAAATAACGGAGTCCCCCGATTATCAGGGGTTATTACTAGTATATATAATTATTGCCGCCGCAAACGTATAGTTTTCGAGATATTTGCATTTAAACTTGAAAATTTAGCAATTTTTATTTTTTGTAATTTCTCGATTTATAGTAACTTTTTCTTTCATATTATGCACTTTTTATACACTTCACTACAATGCTTCTACATATATATGTATGTATTTATTTTTCAGTAATTATTTAGATATTTGCTTAAAATAAGCATTTTATATTTTACACAAATTTCATTACATGCACAATAAAAAGTTCAGTGTTGACAGATAATAAGTTTTGCCATAATTACACATTTATCAAACGAATAAAAATGGATAAAAAATAGGATTATACCCCAAATACATAAATCATTACCGATTTTCTTGATATATCATGATTTTTGATCGGCTGGGCCGTTAACGCAAAAAGGAGTTTTACTCGAAAAAAAAACCTGACACACCCTGGTGTTGGATCAGCCAGCGTTATTGACGTGAAACGTCTTTAAAATCGCGCCGAAACATACGGGAACCCGGCCCGGGCTCGAATCGCGGCACTCGTTAACGAGCGAAATTCGTGTATTTTTTTTTGTTTTCGGATCGTTGTACACGCTGTCGAATACGCACTTTAGAAATTTGAAATTTTTTCATTCGATAACGTGTTTTTGCTTGTGCGAAAGAATAGAAATTTCACTCGTTAGCTATTTGAGAAACGTTATAGTACAAATTAAAAAAAAGTTAAGTTAAAAATAATCGGAGGCAAAATGTGAGTTATTTTTCTATTTTTGAATAAATATGCGTAAAAAAAAAATTTTGATGAGTGATTTTATGCTACAGCAGCAAGACTTTGCCAAAAATATTTTCCCTAATCGTGGGGAAGGCAAAGTTGCAGCAAATAAGCTATGGGAGAAAATCTTGGAGAAAAGTGAGATCAATAAATAATATTAATTAAATAAATAAAATAATAGATGATTAAAATTATAATAAAATACAATAATAGGTATAGGTAGCAGAAGAGCAACTCATCCAAGCTACGGGGATAGATGTTGCAGTAGAAGGGTTGACAATAGTTAAATCTTTTGGAAATGTAGTGCCAGAAGAAGGTTTAAATGAGTTGGTAGAGATGATTATTAGTAGCGAGGAAGAAGAAGCCTACAGTCGAAAGCGAAAAGCTTTCTTTTTTGAAATCCAATTTACGCGCATATGAAGCAACGCAAGCCCAAATCAAAAAAAATATTGAGAAACCAATTACTTTAAAGGAGAGACCGCTGCAAATAAAAGAACAGGCACATAAATCAGATATGCAAAAAACACTGTGGAGTTGCAGATTAAAACTTATGGGATTAATATTTTAAAGAGAAAATTTCAGAAATAAACACCAATATATACGAAATCTTAATTCCAAGTTCCTGTTTTTATTGAAAATATGTTTATTAAAGAAAAATATGAATTCAAATGTTGTTGGAACGTTTAGTTCAATTATTATCTGAAGACAACATAATATGATTTCTAATTTGATGACCAATTTTTGTTAATTGAGTCTCATTTTCCGTATCTATTTCTGTACATTGTTTTCATTCACAAAATATCTGCAATATGTCAAATTTTTAAATTGTACTACTATACCGACTTCTTGTATCATTACTGAATTTTCCTCCGGTCTTTCAGCATACCAATGGTTCGTTCAGCAATACAGCGTGATTGGCACGAGCCAAGTTCGGGGTTTCTAAATGGTGTCAAACACCATGGCTCCAAAGGATATCCAGAAGCTCCTGTTATGTAATTGATAAAATACGTAAATATGTCTGTAAATATATTTTGTAGCTGTATAAGTGCATATATTACCCAAAAGCCAGATATTTCTCATACTGTTTTTATTATATGCTTAGGGTTAATTTTTTTGTTGCAAAAACTAAATTTAGTAAATTTATATATAAACGTATAATATTTTTGAATATTTACGTTCAATTCCAATTCAAAAACTTTTTTGTTTTGTTTCGTATTTCATGTTATTCGAACATGTCATTTAGAGCTACACCAGGGAAGTTATTTTATAAAACTTCTATTCGTTTCGTATCGAGAGCGATGATCCGCACACTCGACACGTTACGAAATTTCACTCGATACGATTACTTGCTCGCTCACGACTGACGCGATTCGGGCCCAGGTTTAAAAAGTGGACCATAACGAAAAGATCTATATCATCGTACCTTAATAATTAAAAAACTATTAGTCTTAGAAACAAAAATGTGGTGTGAATATTTCGCTTATATAGTCAGCTCCCTGTTATGACATTGAGTTCGAGCGGGGTGGCGGGGGAGGCATACTGCGTTAACTGTGCGAAACCGGCGCTCTCGCTTGTTTCTATTCAGTGTAACTCGTGACTCCGACTTTATAGCGCGTTGATTCTTTATTGTGTTTGTCAAGTTTATTTAAACCGATTGATTTATACAAAAATAAGTGTAATTTGGACAGTATTTATATTTAAAATAACCAGAAAGTGATAATAAATATATAAACTTTTGCTACGTCTGCCTCAGCTTGTGCAAGAGCCAGCCAGAAATATAAATTACGGTTATCGTTACAGAGAGAGGGCTATGGGCCACGCATAGGTACCCCAATGTCCGGCGCCGAGCGAGAGAGACGGTTTCGAGAACGTAGCAAAGCTGCTGCCGCCGACCTCGCGAGTACCTCTACCACTGGAATACCTATACTTATGGACGTAACGAATGAACAGACGATCGACATATCTATTGGATCTGCCACGGAACTGAGAGATGTCAATATCACTAGAAGGAAAGCAATGCAAAATCATTGGCGTTCAGCGGACAAACGCTTCAAAACGGTATTTGAAGCCAATCCGTTTGGTTTATCTTGCAGCGTTTGTGATCGACTTTGGTTCGAAAGAGACTTTAAGAAAGTGAAACATCGCAACACTTCTTTCCTTTCAAAAAATTACCAGATGAAAATGTGACGGAATTTCGCTTATGCAGTACCTGTAGCAAATCGATAGATGCCAATAAAATCTCAACGCAGTCGCGCTCAAACGGTTTTCGTTATCCTCCAAAGCCGAGCGGACTGCCGCTGCTTGACCCGATCAGCACTCGATTGATTTCACTGCGGGTACCATTCATGGAAATTCGTCGATTGCACTACGAATGTAACTATGGTATAGTCGGTCAGGTAATCAATGTACCAGTCGATGTAAACAACATTGTGCAGCAATTACCGAGGCGGATAGACGACGATTTGGATCGACGCGGTGCAACTCCGGATCATGTTCTCTACATGGCCATGAAGATGCTTCCGCGTTGTCGAAGATATTTACAACATGTTTCGTTGTATAAAGCAGACTGAGTCAATCACACGCAGGATGCTTGAGGACCGAAACTTTATGGATGACTGCATTTATAAAAATTTCGTCTTCTTAAAGTCGATACCGAACTCCATTCAATATTGGATGGCTCGCAAAAAGGACCTATTTGCAATGTTGCGTCAACTTGGAAAACCAACAGTATTTTTTACTATCAGTGCTAACGAGATCAAGTGGCCAAAACTGCTGAAAGTACTACATGACCTTAGCGACTCATTCAAAGATATTCGTGTCGAAGATCCTTTAGTCAACTTAAATCGATCTCAGCGGAGCCATCTTATTAATGAAGATCCGGTAAGCTGTTGCGTGTATTTCAACAAGTTTATCGACACAATTATGGCGATGCTACAAGCGAAAATGACATACAACCCATTCGGTCCTTACCGGGTTCTCGATTACTTTCTTCGTATTGAGTTCCAGCACCGCGGTAGTCCACATGCCCATGTTCTGCTATGGCTCGAGAACGATCCACAGGAAAACATCTCTGAAACATGCCAAAGACTATCCAACTCTTGACTGATCTCTGCTCAGTGAGTCGCAACGATCTACCCGGCGAATTGTATGCGAATCAAGTCCATAAACATACGTTTACGTGTACGCGCAGAGAAACTAGTTTCCGAGTACAGCTGCGCGGCTTATGTTGTGGAATACGTCAATAAGTCAAACCACGGTATTGGTAACCTACACCAAGAACTTATTAAAATACAAGAACAGAATCCCGAGAAGGAGTATGTGGAGATTATGAAACAACTCGGCGTTAAGCCGAGTTTTGAAATGTAAGCAGGAGGCCGCATAGTACCTGCTTCGCCAACCAATGAGGGCAGCAGCCGTGAAGTGAGCTATATCCCGACTATGTGGCCACAAGAACGTCATAAATTACGAAAGCGTGAAGCGGTGATGGACGAGGAGAACTTGAACGAAAATAGCACTGACATTTGGACTAAGAGTATAATAGCGGTACGAAAAAAGGCCGAACTTGAAGACAAGTGCCTCGCTGACTTTGTTGCGTGGTACACACCAGTAACTAAAAAAGAAAGGGTCGACCGCTTGGAACTGAAGTAAACGACGATGCGTCTGGTGATGACGAGCCAGCACTGGACAACGTTCTATACGAGTCCACGATGCTATGAATTGAATGATGTTGTGAACTATAAGCGAGAAGTGGTAACGCTCTACTTACCATTTAATAACGAGGCGGTTGAGATTCTGGACCGAAATGGCTTCCTCAGGATGTAAGACGAAAGGGAAGTAGAGATCATGGCCACGCGTAAAGAATTCGAGTCTAACAAAGATATCGCGAAGATACTTGATGAATTGAAGAAGATCTGCGAAGACTTCGATAACATTGACCCATTAGATACAAGCAACAGTCGAGATGATTTCGTCCGAAACGTTTTGGGGCCGCCTGATGGTACGGAGAACAATGACGACTTTGAGAATGTCGTTAATGCAATAGGTATATCGGCTATTCGTAAACGCAGCAATGTGATGTCTAAACAAGAGTACTGTACTGTCTCGAGGCGATACATCGGTTGCTCTTGCGTGATTCGATTCCCATTCAAGTTTTTTTTACCGGCCCTGCTGGCAGTGGTAAGATCTATGTGCTCAAATTGCTAATGGAGACGTACAATAGATACACCCAACAACATAAT
This sequence comes from Bactrocera neohumeralis, assembly GCF_024586455.1. Lineage (NCBI taxonomy): Eukaryota > Metazoa > Arthropoda > Insecta > Diptera > Tephritidae > Bactrocera > Bactrocera neohumeralis. The sequence continues at coordinate 4,876,570 of NW_026089622.1, read as the reverse complement.
TCGCTTCGCAATGCGTTTCTTGCTTGCGCGTCTACTAGCAGCCGTAAACTTGGGCGGCGTGACTGTACATTCCACTTTCAAGATTAGATTACTCAATCAAGACGTATAGGCACGATGGCAAGAGAGGTGCTTCAAAATTACAGAAGTACATTCATTGGTGTGAAATGCATCATAATCGACGAAGTGAGCATGATTGGATGCGATGTGCTACATAAAATAAACCTGCGCTTACAAGAGATCACTGGTGTACACGACCAACCGTTTGGCAATCTTAACATCATCTTCTGCGGAGATCTTTGTCAGTTACCGCCCGTAAATGCTTCATCGTTCTACAGAGGGCCGCGTAAGTGAGAGACTCGGTACCGAGAAAATTGCTCTGATCGAATCACGTTTCAGAAGTAGAGCTTGGTGTAAAGTAAACATACCTGCGGCTGTTCGCCTCTTTCATTGCAACCACGACGTTGACGCATATAACAACAACGCTTTCATACCTGAGTTTGAAAATATTGCAGACGACACGACGATTGGCTACAATACGCTAACAGAGGTCGCGACTGCTCGCCGCAACTTGCACAAAATGAGCGCCGTAGAGTCGGGCGGCTTGCCGTACAGTTTAAAACTAGCTGCCGGTTATCCGTATATGATTACTATGAGTTTAGATGTTGTAGATGGACTAGTGAATGGGCAATCGGTACGCTTAAGTATATAGAATGACTGAAGACGAACAGGTAGCAATCTATAGGACGGCAGAAATAGATGTTGAACCTCAGCCGTCAACCTCAACAAGAATTCGGAAGAGAGTGCGCCTTTGGCTGGAGTTTCCAAATCCAAGCATGCGCCAACTATGTAGAGTGAAAGCGAAGCTCCACGTTAAGTGCAAACGTGATGTGTTAGATTTAAAGTGGACACCTATTGTGACCACAGTCGCCAACATACGGCTCGGTGGGAATATCAAGTGTAGAGGTAACCAATTCCCGGTTGTGTCCGCAAGCGCGATCACCATTCATAAATCGCAAGGTGGCACATTCGACGAAGTCGTTTTCAACTACGATAAGTCACAACAGCCACAGCTTGTGTACGTTGCGCTGAGTAGAGTTACATCGATTGACGGTCTGTATCTCACCAATGATAAAGACGATTTTAAATTTTATCACGGGCGAGGCAGCACGGCGCCAACGGTGAAAGATATTTGCGACGAGTACGATCGGATGGCCAATCATCGCTTTCCCATGTTGTCAATGCAAGCAAGAGCCTTCTCTAAGCGAGACGCCCTAGCCGAATGCAATGAAGACCAGGGTGACTACCTACATCGACGACGGCAATTAATTTTGATCGTTTCTGCTTTCAATGCACAAAGTTTGGTTGTCCATGCAGAAGATATTGAAAGCGGTAATATATTGATGAACTCCGATTATATGGTAATTAGCGAGACTTGGATGAATTGCGCGAACACTGTGATAATCAATGGCTTCGAACTATGACCAAGTAATAACACCGAACTTGAACATCGTACAGATTGTCCGTCTACCTCATCTGAATTGTCGCGAGTTTCTGCAGCCGGAGGTTCTGCAATCTACAGAAACCTACAAAGCTCCACGAACTGTAGCAAAATCATTGTAAATTCTAACAAGTCATGCGGAAATTCAGTCTTGAGAAAACATAATGTTGGTGACATATGCCTGGTAGACGTTAAAGTCGAAGATCATACTCTGTTTATCCTCGGTGTCGTATATATACATCCTAAGGCGTCGGCTGAAGCTGTTAAGCTATGTCTTTATCAATCACTCCTGCCATATTCAGCAAACTTAACAAAATTAATACCGAACTCTCAGCCAGACTTGAAGCCTCCAATCGTTCTATGCGGCGAATTCGATTGCGATCCACAACAGAACAGCTATCTCGTTGAGTTCATGAGGAATGAATTCGGCCTCAACAACGTACAAACATCACCGACAACATTAGGCAATACCACTATAGACTGTTCATTCACCAGAAATATTAATGTTGACATTATGCCGTATTAATGTTGACATTATGGTATGTTGCTTATTTCACATATCACAGACCTATGTTAAATAAAATTGTTGTCGAATATTAATCGTAATAATAAGTAATTTATGTTTCTATTATGTACCTGTTCTTTTTTATTAAAATACCTAAAACAGCGTCAATTTTCATTTCAATAATTTACTTTAAAAGCGATTCGCTAACATAGACGTTTCACGTTAAAACCAACGGCCGTGTGCCTCGGCACAGCTCCACCCGATTTTTTTTTTTTTGTAGGCCGCCTACGCAAAAAGGAGTTTTACACGAAAAAAAAACTGACACACCCCGGTGTTGGATCGGTCAGGGTTATTAAAAAGGAGTTTTACTCGGAAAAAAATCTGACACACCTCGGTGTTGGATCGGCTAAGGTTATATTTTTGAAACGCAAAAAGGAGTTTTACTAAAACAAACCTGGCACACCCCGGTGTTGGATCGGCCAAGGTTATTTTTTTTTTAAGCGCGGCCGAAGGCCGCCAATGCAGAAAGAAGTCGGACGCGAATGGACTAATGTTTGCCCTAGTGTGGGATCGGCCAAAGTTTTTTTTTAAGCGCGGCCGAAGGCTGCCAATGCACAGAGGAAATCCAAAAGTTATGTTAAATAGGGTGTATCACCCTCTTTAAACCAAATTTTCTTTAACGGATATTGTTACAACTAAACAAGGTACCGTTCTTTTTGTTGTCCGTTTTGTCAATATCTTCACATTTATCAATTCCGCGTTTCCCCTTTTTAAACTACTTTTTCTATAACAGGTATTATTACAACTAAACAATGTACCGTTTCTTTTTTCCCGTTTTGTAATTATTCTCATATTCATTTCATTTGAATTCCGCGTCCAGTATACAAATTTAAAAATATATAGCAGTATATAAAATTAAAAATATATCTAATATATAAGTATTAAAAATTAAAGTGTGTTTAAAAAAATGAGTGCAAATTCATCAGGTAAGTTAATACAACTTTTAAATTGATATAAATATAACTTAAGGCATTTAAATAGATTGTATCGGAGCGTCAACCAGCCGAGGTGTCGTAAAGCGAATAAATGTGATTAAAGCCTCGGAAGTGAAATCAATATGGAATATTGTAAAAATAATCCGAACATTCGATTGTAAAGAAAAATGTATTTCCTTTGCAGAAGAGCAAGGATTAATTTTAAAATCTAAAATGTGTCGTACATATAAAGTGCCAATGACGCTATAATTTAATAAAAGTAGCACTGATGGGGTGTTCCGGTGTCGGAAAGGAACCGAACTGCGTTGGCAAGGTCAAGCGAGACCTGGTTGGACAACGTAAAAATTTCACTTCCTGAAATATTTTATTTAATGTATGCGTATGCATCCCATTTGTCGCATGCGGAAGAACAGTTTTATCAGGGAACCAGTTTTATCTAGCGCTACTATATGTGACTGCTATAATTACTGCCGCGAGGCCGTAATATTATACCAGGTTGATCATCAGGTAACGATAGGTAATGTTGGTGGCCCTGGTAAAACTGTTCAAATAGATGAGAGCAAATTTGGAAATACATACAACAAAGATAATAATAAAAACATTATTGTTTTTTTACGTAATTAATATATCTTTTCTTATTTTAGGGCAGATAGTCGAAGGCCACTGGGTTCTTGGGATGGTTGAGGATGGGAGTGACGACCTTAGCCTGGAGGTATGTCCCGGCAATGTGAAGTCTGCTGAGGTGCTTATACCTTTGATAGAGAAGCACGTGACAAAAGGTAGTATTATATGTACCGATTGTTGGAAGACATATGAATGTCTGACCAGTCACGGGTATGATCACTGACGGGTTAATCACAGCGACGGCGATAATCCGTTCGTCGCAGAGGACGGGACCCACACTCAACGCATCGAGTCCCAGTGGCGCGTCATTAAACGGGTTTTTAATAAAGATAAATATAATAATTGTGAAGATTTTTCTAATTTAATTTTGAATATATTTGGAGGAAGAATATTGCAAATAATCATTATGATCCCTTTGTTAAATTATTAGTTGCAATTAAACATACTTATAAATCCTAAATCTAAATCCTTTTTTATTACAATGGAAAATTAATTTCAGATAGTATTTGTTGGAGGATGGAGTCATGTGTAGAAGTTCACGCAAGTGAGGAAAGTTCTCTGATCGCCATTCACTTGGGAGTGGCCAGAAACGATTCTTTTACACATGGCTCAAGCAGCTCACTACTTCCGGTCTTTGACCAAGTATCCTCTGGGTAGCCTAAGAACATCCGTTCGAAGGTGAGCTAAAGTGAGAAGGCGAAACATTCCCTACAAGGGTTGTGCGCTGGGTTTGGGACCCGCCACGTAAAAAACACCCCCAGTGAAGAGCTACAACCAGCCTCGGATGAGAGACCCCCCTTTTGATGACGACCATGGCAAACGAAATAAGGACTACGAATTGAGGGCATGCACCTGGAATGTCCGGTCCCTTAATTGGGAAGGTGCCGCTGCCCAGCTGGTTGATGTCCTCGTAAAGACAAAGGCTGACATCACCGCCGTCCAAGAAATGCGATGGACGGGACAAGGACAGAGACGAGTAGGTCCTTGTGACATTTACTACAGTGGCCATATAAAGGAGCGCAAGTTTGGTGTAGGATTCGTGGTGGGAGAGAGACTCCGTCGCCGAGTACTATCATTCACTGCGGTGAATGAACGTCTAGCCACAATCCGCATCAAAGCGAGGTTCTTCAACATATCGCTGATTTGCGCCCACGCCCCGACGGAAGAGAAGGACGATGTGACCAAAGATGCCTTCTATGAGCGCTTGGAGCGCGCTTATGAGAGCTGCCCCCGCCACGATGTCAAAATCGTGCTTGGCGACTTTAACGCCAGGGTGGGCAAAGAAGGTATATTTGGCACTACGGTCGGTAAATTCAGCCTCCACGACGAAACATCCCCAAATGGGTTGAGGCTGATTGACTTCGCCGGGGCCCGAAATATGGTTATCTGTAGTACTAGATTCCAGCATAAGAAGATTCATCAAGCTACCTGGCTGTCTCCGGATCGAAAAACTACCAACCAGATCGATCATGTTGTGATAGACGGAAGACACGTCTCCAGTGTTTTAGATGTGCGTGCGCTCCGAGGTCCTAACATCGACTCGGACCACTATCTTGTTGCAGCTAAGATTCGCACCCGCCTCTGTGCAGCAAAAAACGCGCGCCACCAAACACAAGGAAGGTTCGACGTCGAGAAGCTGCAATCACAACAGATATCCGAACGATTTTCTACTCGGCTTGCACTCCTGCTCTCTGAGAGCACTCGTCAACAACTCGGTATAAGGGAACTGTGGGACGGCATTTCAAACTCCTTACGTACAGCTGCAACCGAAACCATTGGTTTTCGGAAAGTGCAAAAGAACAGCTGGTACGACGAGGAGTGCCGTGTCGCAGCGGAGAGAAAACAGGCTGCCTACCTCGCAACGTTACGATCGACCACTACACGTGCGGGATGGGATAGATACCGAGAGTTGAAGAGGGAAGCGAGACGCATTTGTAGACAGAAAAAGAAAGAGGCTGAAATGCGTGAGTACGAAGAGCTTGATAAGCTGGCCGACAGGGGTAATGCTCGAAAATTCTACGAAAAAATGCGGCGGCTTACGGAAGGTTTCAAGACCGGAGCGTATTCCTGTAGAACCCCCAAAGGTGATCTAGTCACTGATGCCCAGAGCATACTTAAATTATGGAGGGAGCACTTCTCCAGCCTGCTGAATGGCAGTGAACGCACAACACCAGGAGAAGGAGAACCCGATACCCCAATCGATGACGATGGAGCAGACGTTCCATTACCCGACCATGAAGAAGTTCGAATAGCAATTGCCCGCCTGAAGAACAACAAAGCGGCAGGGGCCGACGGATTGCCGGCCGAGCTATTCAAACACGGCGGCGAAGAACTGATAAGGAGCATGCATCAGCTTCTTTGTAAAATTTGGTCGGACGCAAGCATGCCCAACGACTGCAATTTAAGTGTGCTATGCCCAATCCACAAAAAAGGAGACCCCACAATCTGCGCCAACTACCGTGGGATTAGCCTCCTCAACATCGCATATAAGGTTCTATCGAGCGTATTGTGTGAAAGATTAAAGCCCACCGTCAACAAACTGATTGGACCTTATCAGTGTGGCTTTAGACCTGGCAAATCAACAACCGACCAGATATTCATCATGCGCCAGATCTTGGAAAAGACCCGTGAAAGGAGAATCGACACACACCACCTCTTCGTCGATTTCAAAGCTGCTTTCGACAGCACGAAAAGGAGCTGCCTTTATGCCGCGATGTCTGAATTAGGTATCCCCGCAAAACTAATACGGCTGTGTAAACTGACGTTGAGTAACACCAAAAGCTCCGTCAGGATCGGGAAGGACCTCTCCGAGCCGTTCGATACCAAACGAGGTTTCAGACAAGGCGATTCCCTATCGTGCGACTTTTTCAACCTGCTTTTGGAGAAAATAGTTCGAGCCGCAGAACTAAATAGAGAAGGTACCATCTTCTATAAGAGTGTACAGCTGTTGGCGTATGCCGATGATATTGATATCATCGGCCTCAACACCCGCGCCGTTAGTTCTGCTTTCTCCAGGCTGGACAAGGAAGCACAGAAAATGGGTCTGGCAGTGAACGAGGGCAAGACGAAATATCTCCTGTCATCAAACAAACAGTCGTCGCATTCGCGACTTGGCTCTCACGTCACTGTTGACAGTCATAACTTTGAAGTCGTAGATAATTTCGTCTATCTTGGAACCAGCGTAAACACCACCAACAATGTCAGCCTAGAAATCCAACGCAGGATAACTCTTGCCAACAGGTGCTACTTCGGACTGAGTAGGCAATTGAGAAGCAAAGTCCTCTCTCGACAAACAAAAACCAAACTCTATAAGTCACTCATAATTCCCGTCCTGCTGTATGGTGCAGAGTCTTGGACGATGTCAACAACGGATGAGTCGACGTTGCGAGTTTTCGAGAGAAAAGTTCTGCGAAAGATTTATGGTCCTTTGCGCGTTAGCCACGGCGAATACCGCATTCGATGGAATGATGAGCTGTACGAGATATACGACGACATCGACATAGTTCAACGTATTAAAAGACAGCGGCTACGCTGGCTAGGTCATGTTGTCCGGATGGACGAAAACACTCCAGCTTTGAAAATATTCGACGCAGTACCCGCCGGGGGAAGCAGAGGAAGAGGAAGACCTCCACTCCGTTGGAAGGACCAAGTGGAGAAGGACCTGGCTTCGCTTGGAATATCCAATTGGCGCCACGCAGCGAAAAGAAGAAACGACTGGCGCGCTGTTGTTAACTCGGCTATAATCGCTTAAGCGGTTTCTACGCCAATTAAGAAGAAGAATTTGTTTCCTGCGTTTGAGTTTTTTATTCATTTTTATTCGTTTGATAAATGTTTAAATATGGCAACACTTATTATCTGTCAATACGGAATACTTTTGTTATTGTGCATGTAATGAAATTTGTGTAAAATATAAAATGCTTATTTTAAGCAAATATATAAATAATTACTGAAAAATAAATATGTAGAAACATTGTAGTGAAGTGTACGAAAAAAATGGCAAAATACTAGAAGCCCAGCAGACAAGACTATACTAAATAAGGCTACAGGTGAACTTAAAGATAAACTTAAAGAATTTAGAAATAAATCAATCTCAGATTATATTGAAAATCTAAATGACAATAGTAACGATGACTACAAAATATGGAAAGCTACGAAGTACCTGAAACGGCCAAAAAAGAGAAATGTGCCAATAAAGGACTGCAATGATGCATGGTGTAGATCTGATAAGAGCAAGGCAGATGCATATGCGAAACATTAAGAAACAACCTTTACACCTATTACAATTAATAATGGTAACGATTCCGATGTTCTTCAATTTCTTGATGCCCCATGTCAATTGTTAATGCCAATCAAACATATAACACCAGCAGAAATTTGTAATGAAATTGAAAAGCTTGACAAAAATAAATCTTCAGGATATGGCAAAATCGATGCTAAAATAGCTAAGTGCTTACCAAAAAAAGGTATTCTGTTTTTGACACTAATATATAATTCTATTCTAAGGTTAAGCCATTTATAAAAAATGAAATTAAAAGGTTCAGTACGGCATACTTACGCAGAATTAGTTATCATGAAAACTTACTGGCAATTACGCTATTAGATGAAACCAATAAAATCATTCGACTTAAAAGGCATCATGTACTAGATCTACCCTTTAGAAGTTAATTAATATTAAAATAAGTTAAACAAAATGTAAATGTACCTATGTACATACATAAGTATATTATTATTGGCCTCACTGGAGATCAATAATACAAGTCAAATTTCTATAGTTAACTAATTTGCTTATTGTTCTACGAATAGATTGCAAATATATGTATTCAATAAAAAAAAATAAATTTTTATTCGTTTGATAAATGTGTAATTATGGCAACAGTTATTATCAGTCAATCTGGAATACTTTTGTTATTGTGCATGTAATGAAATTTGTGGAAAATATAAAATGCTTATTTTAAGCAAATATCTAAATAATTACTGAAAAATAAATATGTAGAAACATTGTAGTGAAGTGTACAAAAAGTGCATAATATGAAAGAAATAATTACTAGAAATCGAGAAATTGCAAGATAAAATTTGCGGGGGCAATAATTATATATTTTCTTAATCTAGAGCATCAGCCCTATCAAACCATACCACTTTTGA